>NW_007253016.1:158559-167123 GCF_000164805.1 Carlito syrichta | reverse complement strand
CGGAGCCCAGCAGGTTGAGGCTGAGGTGGCCGGGAGCATGCCACTGCACTCCAGTCTGGGCGACAGAGTGAAACTCCAACTCAAAAACAAAAAAACAAACAAACAAAAAAGAGAAGTTCTTGACCTAAAGCAGAAGCTCTCAACTGGGGATGATTCTATCCCCCAAGGGATATTTAGCAATGTGTGGAGATATTTTCGTTTTTCGCAACTGAAAGGACACTGCAGCATCTAGTGGGTAGAGGGCAAGGATGCTGTTAAATATTCTACAATACACAGGGCAGCCCTCCACCACAGATATCTGTTCCAAGGTATCAATAGTACCAAAGCTGAGAATGCCTGAATTCAGTTCTCTTTGGAAAAGATATGAATTGACTGAACTTCACTTGGGCTTTACCAATGGCTAAGCCTCTAGTAGGTCCAGTAGGGGCTATCCAAAGAAAATAATTCCAGAATCATAGAACTTGAAGCTGGAGGAAAGCTCATAATATCATATTGTTTAATTCCTTGACTCTTGAACATAAAGTGGTATCATTCTTGTTTTATTTATTTATTTTTTGATGAGACACATAGAATGTAAATAACTTTCCCAAAGGCACTTTCTAAACCTTGGCTTTCCTAATGAATATAAAAATTTCCAGGCTGGGCACGCCTGTATTTTCAGCACTTTAGAAGGACAAGGTAGAAGGACTGTTTGAGCACAAGAGTTCAAGACCAGCCTGGACAACATAGTGAGACCTCATCTCTACAAAAAAAATTTTTTAATTAGCTGGGCATGGTGGGCCTGTAGTCCCAGCTACTCGGGAGGTCAAGGTAGAAGGATCGCCTGAATCCAAAAGGTCAAGGCTGTGGTGAGCCATAATTGTGCCACTGCACTATAGACTGGGTGACAGAGTGAGACTCAAGAAACAGCAGCAACAACAAAATAATAATAAGGAAAAAGAAATTTCCAACTGGCCACTCTAGGTGAAGTTAAGATGTTATTTATGATTTCAGTATTTATCATAATAGAAATTACAACAAAAAGTTTAGAAATACATCCACGTATTCATTAACTCATTTAAAATAACAAAAATAACCCCACTACATGTGAACATAATGCAAAATTGTGAAAATAAATGATGCATTCTAAATCAAAAAGAGTATGATCAGAGTGACACTGTTTTACATTTTTGCAAATTTCCTTATGTCCAGATTAATAGACAACTGAATTCTCATATTTGCTCTTGCATCCAATCTACTGCTTTATATTGATTTGGTTAAAATATTTGAAGACAATCCAGTCTCACAGAAATGAGTGAGAAAAAGGGAGCATTTTAATATCCTTTTCATGTAATAGAATATTTTCCTTTGATACTGCACCAAAACTTAAACAGTGGTTGTAATGTGGCGTCTGAGAGAAGCAGTCAAATCCATATCTATTGCAACTCACACTTTGGGGATCTTTTGGTCCCCATCTCATATTTTCATAACCCCTCACACAGATATGCTCACATACATGCATTTGCACATATATAAGCATCTAGGTTCCCATTTTGTAAATGCAGAAACTAGAACTCACAAAAATTGTTTATGAATGTGCTAAGGATACACAGTAAGTAAGTGTTAGAGCCATAATATGAGACAGGGTGCCTCCGAGCCCTACCTAATATTGCTTCCCTTGCTTTAGACACGGTAAACATTAGAGTTTGTGATTATACCAAGCATATGTCATTAACCCCATTTTGCATTTGAGGCAAACTAAATCAAAGAACACATAGTTGGTAAGAGGCTGAAACTGAGACTTTTTGACTTTAATGTTCTAAATTTGAGAAATCTGCAATATAGTACCCATATGAGAAAGAAAATATAATTTATTTGTTCATCTATATTAGGAACATAGTATAGAGTATAAATATTATAATAAGGGCTTTAATGTTCATCAGACAATGACATAAACAAGTTGCATTTTTGTTCAGTTTTGGCTCAAAGTCATTGATGCAAATTAATATTTTGATAAACACACTGGCGCACATAAACATATATATAGAAACTGGCATAATAATCCTTAATTTTTTATTTAAAAGATTGAATAACAGCAAAAAAAGAAAAATCTACCCCACTACCATGTTTCTTTGTTAATGAACCAAAATATCCAAAACCTAAAACAGCTATTATACAAGAGTTTCATATATGTGCTCAACTCAGATCTTGGCAATTTGCTTTCATTGGTAAAGTCAATATTTCACTTCAAATTATCTAAATATAATCTGGGCTCATCAAACTTTCATAATGTTACATTCTTTCCAAGTCTATTGAAAAGACACAGCAACCAATTCCTGATCAAAACCCTAATAGCCCATGCCATAAGAGATAAGATAGATAAATGAGACCTTATCAAACTGAAAAGCTTCTGCAAAGCAAAAGAAACCATTAAGAAAGTGGGGAGATAGCCCACAGAATGAGAAAACATATTTGCCAAATGTAAATCTGACAAAGGCCTAACATCCAGGATCTATAAGGAACTCAAACATGCCAAAAGGAAAACAATAAACAACGCTATTAAAAAGTGGTCAGCCCGCGGGCTCGAGACCCGCCTAGGCAACTTGGCGAGACCTCATCTCTACAATAAATCAAAAATTAGCTGGGCATGGTAGCGCGCGCCTGAAGTTCCAGCTACTTGGAAGGCTGAGGCAGAAGAATTGCCAGAGCCCAGCAGGTCGAGGCTGCGGTGGCCGGGACCGGCCACTGCACTCCAGTCTGGGTGACAGAGTGAGACTCCAACTCAAAAAAAAAAAAAAAAGTGGTCAAAAGATATGACTAGATACTTCTCAAAAGAAGACATATGAGCAGCCAACAGATACCTGAAAAAAATGCTCAGCCTCACTAATCATCAAAGAAATGCAAATTAAAACCACATTGAGATACCACCTAACTCTAGACAGGATGGACATCATTAATAACTCAAAAAAAAAATGCTGGAGAGAATGCAGAGAAAAGGGAACACTTCTACACTGTTGATGGGAGTGCAAACTAGTACAGCCTCTGTGGAAAACAGTGTGGCGATTTCTAAAAGAACTAAATATCAACCTTCCATACAACCCAGCTATCCCCCTTCTGGGAATATAACCAGAGGAACTCAAATCATTCTACAAAAAAAATACCTGAACACGCATGTTTATTGCGACACTATTCACAATAACAAAAACATGGAACCAACCATGCTGCCCATTGAAAGTAGACTGGATACAAAGGATGTGGTACATATACATGATGGAATATTATGCAGTCAAAAAGAAGGACAAAATCATGGACTTCACAGCTGCTTGGATGGATTTAGAGTCTACCATATTCAGTGATCTATCAAATAAACAAAAGAACTGAGTACGGCATGTTCTCACTTATAAGTGGACCCCAAACATTTATCATAATACTACATGAAAGAGATTGACAGTAGCAGATCACTGCCAGGGGAGGAGGGCCCATAACATTAATAAGTGTACCTGATGCTGAACCAGATGAAGTGAGGATCAATGGAAGGCCCAAACTTCACCTGCACAATAAGTACTTATGTACCTAACCCTGAATTGTACTCATCTTTAAAATAAACAAACAAGTAAATAAGAAAAAAAGAAAAGACATAAAGTTTCTATCACAGTTTGTGTCACATAGTAGGTGCTCAATAAAAGGTGACTTTTTTTTTTTTTTTTTTTAGTTGGAATCACATTCTGTCATCCAGGCTGGAGTGCAGTGGCATGCTCAGGGACAACTACCTGGTCTGACTAGCCCCGAGGAGGGAGAAAGGCATTGGTGGGCACCATCCCCACTCCTTAACTATAAAATCATTCATCTCATTTTAAACAAACAACATTCGACCATACAAAATCTCTCACTTCAGGATCAGCATCAAGAGTTGTTATTAGAAAATGATTTGCCAGTTAGTTGGAAGGGGATGAGCTTGTCAGTTGCTGGCAGCAGTTTTCAGGCAGTCTCTCGGTTCAAAGCAAAGGAACCTGTTGGGAGCCGGCCATGGAGGCCCACTGAGCGTTAGGGATCAGGAAGGGCCGTTGACCCTGAGACCACTAGGATGTGTTCAGGAGCTGTTGACCCATTCCCTCCCTCTTTTCCATTTGGCACAAACTACCAAGTAAAGCTCCAGCTGGCTCTAACAGAAAACTCTGAGACTGTACACAGCTAAACCTAGGAGTCTATTGTTCCCATTCTCCACGGCTTATGATCTTTTGCTTTGTCACAATTTAAGTTTGACTTTGAGTCACATTGAGGAACCTTAGTGCAGGTCACAGGTTCTCTTGATGTGACCTTTAAAAATTTATAGATACAGATTTTAGAAAATAGTTTATATGGATTAAGAAAATTTTAGTAACCATTTTATTATAGAAGTGTGGTTAGTTCAGTTTGATTTAGGGGGGCCAGTGAAGTTTGTATTAGGCTGGCTAGTGCTAGGAGAGAGTAACCATAGCATCAACTGTTTTATAGAAACCAGTTTGTATTAGCATAGAATAGTAAAAGACAATATATCAAGTATTGAACGATGTTATGTAGCTATAAACAATTAAGGGTACATAGAAACTGGATAAGAACTTCATGTTTGAAAAATGCATCTGCCTGTGTGCGCCTGGATCTGGTCATGTGAAAGGCACATGCTACCTTTTGTGTAACCATAGCAGCAGGAGTTCCTGTGATGATAACTTTGCAGAGTTTGGGGATAAAAGCCCTGGGATTACAAGCATTAAATAGCTTCTGGTCACCTGAGCAGGAGTCCAGTCTCTTTCTTTCTCCCCCCTCTTCTTTCTCTTTATGTCTATTCCTCCAGTTTAAATCGCTGACGCTGTCACACCGCCAGAGACCTCCAATCCCTGCAGGGGCATCTGTCACAGGAACCCATCTGTCTTTTTTTTTTTTTGCATGACTGGTATAGATATCTATAATGTGTTATAATAATAATATATATATATTAAGGAAATCGAAGATTCAGCATTTAGTGCTTAGTGGCTGGTTCTGAAAAGACAACATTCCTCATATTTTGCAGCTTGATTCCTATATATATACACTGAAAACTGGACCGTAGAAAGGGCTTGAGTCAGTCCATTAACCCCGTGTCTTGATCCCTCACTGCCCAAGTAACTCCCTAACTTCCCTGAGGGTAGGGGTTCCCCTTCTTAAGGAGGTAATTTTCTTTGGATTCAGCCAAGGGCTAAGCTTGAAAGTCTTTAGACAATTTGCATTTAAAGGAGGAAGTTAAGGGGGAAAGAAAAGAATGAAACAAAGAAGAGGCAAAGCCAGCTGTTTCCTGCAAACTTTTGACACAATAGCTGTTCAGGGTCCCCTTCCTCCCCAACCTTGGCGGTTGCTTTTCTAGTCTCCCTGGCTTATCCTGAGGGCGGTAACACTTTCCACTCTCATTTCAAGGCAAGATTCTGGGATATGTTAAGTGAGATTCAAGACTGCTTGCTCAGTTCTTTTCTTGGTTATAACCAAAGTTACGGTTTTCATGTAACAGTCATAATAGATGAAACTTTACAAATGCATCCTCATTTAATCCCCATAGTTGCCCAATGAGGAAGATGACATTATTATCCTCATTTCACAGATGAGCAGAGTGAGACATAGGCCCTGTGCCCAAGCCATTGTTCTGACTCCAAGGCCTAACGCATCAACCAGAGGATTCTAAAATGTCTTCACATAAGAAGGGTGTTTGGTCCTTGGTCGAAAACGCAGATTTCTAGTCAGCCAACTCAGATTCTGATTGAGTCCATTTGGAGGGAAGCCCAGTAATCTGTTTTTTAACAGCTGTCACTGATGAAGCAAAGGTTTAAATCTTTGTGATGCTACTCTACTATTTTGTGCATTCTGACTGGTACAGCCCTTTCCTGGTTCTCAACTTTGATTAATCACTCCTTCCGCTAGATTCTCAGCACACACTGTTCTCATGCCTAGTCCAGCAGGAACTACACTGTGTTAAAATTAGTTGTCTTTATGTCTGTCTTCCTAGCAGTTAGAGAACAAATTGATGTCCAGGATCCTGTTTCTTTTTTATTTCCTTTTCCTGGATTGCTCATTCTGTTGGTCTTTACATAGCTGGGTTCTCCTTATCCTTTTGGCCTCAACTTAAAATTCCCTCCTCAGAGAAGTCTCTTCTGATGGGCAAGTTAAGATGCCCACCAGTTATTCTCTGTCATATTCCTCAATTTCATCATCCAGCATGCAGCACAGTACTTACCACAGGAGATAATTACAACTGGGTTGTCCACACACAGGTTAAGTACATTCGAAGGGCACCAGAAAACAGAGACACCAAATACTTTTTGAAGAAGTTGACAAATGATTTTATGTATATATGCATGTATTATTGAGGCAGGGTCTCACTCTGTCGCCCAGAATGCAGCGCAGTGGCACACTCATGGCACCCTGCAGAATCAAACTCCTGGGTTCTAGTGATTCTCTTGCCTCAGGTCTAGAGTAGCTGGGACTATAGGCACGCACCATCACACTTATTATTTTATTTTATTTTATTTTTTGAGTTGAAGTCTCACGGTATCACCCAGGCTGGAGTGTCGTACTCGCAGCGTCGTACTCGCAGCCACCATAACCTTGACCTGCTGGGCTCAGATAACCCTTCCAAGGAGCTGGAACCACAGGCATATGCCACCATGTCCAGATAATTTTTTTTTATTTATTTATTGTAGAGATGAGGTCTCACCCTGTTACTGAGGCTGGTCTCCAACCCCTGGGCTCAGGCAATCCTCTAGCCTCTGCCTCTCAAAATGCTGGGATTACAGGTGTGAGCCACTGTGCCTGACTGACAAATAATTATTTTTAAACCACAGAAGAAATCACCTGGAAAGATAATCAGGATCTTGCAGGTCTCCCTCCCACTTAAACGACAGGTAAGTAGTATTCTTATATAGAAGGATACGTTGGGCATGGCACCATAACATTCTGGGACTTTAAGGCTCTGGTGGTTTTAATCTAGCACTCTTCCTGGTATCTGTTCATCATATCTTTGTTTTTCAAAACATTTGAAAATGAGTTGGACAAGATATCATTACCCAGTCCCATTTTGAAGCGGTAAACAACAGAAACACAGAAAATAGGAGAAAGAACATTAAAGAAATTTTAAAAATCTTTCCTGAATTTCAAAATTCTAATAGAAACATTAGATTAATAAATTGTGCATTCAACAAAGCCCAAAGAGTAAGTCTTTTTCATGCAAAAAGTCTCTTGAACATTAAAGAATGTGCTCTCCGGAGATTTGACTTGAACAAGACCCTTCCATACCGAAGACCACTTGATTTTTCTTACCCACGAGGCATGGGAACTGAACTAGATAACTGGACGACCAAACAGTATACAACGGTTTGATGAACTGTCCAAGGACACATCGTGACCATGAGGATTGAGAAAGCTGTCTGACCCAGAACTCTCCCCCTGAAGCATTTCTTCTTCTGATGAAAGGGACTCATCATTCTATCAAAGAAAGAAATTGCCCTGCATAGTTTATACTTCTCAAAGCCTCTGCAGGGGCTTAAGCTTGCCTCAAATGAGGATATTTATTTATTTATTCAGGATAAACTTAGGAGCCACAGGGCTCCTCCTCCCTTGCCACGACAGCAGTACACAGTCTTGCCCCAACCCCTGCAGTCTTCTCTCCTGATTGTTTTATTCTGCTTCTACTCTTGCTTCATTGTAATTCTTTCTCCATGCAGAGCCCAGAGTGATCTTGTAAAAACATGTTCGATCGCTCACTCCTTGCTTAAAATCCTTTCTTTCACATTTAGAATAAAATCCAAAGTCCTCACCCTTGCCTTCAAGTCCCTGCCTGCTGCATGATCGAGCTCCTGCCTCCTCTCTGGCTTTCTCATCTCCTGTGCTCCTCCTCATATGATATGATCTGGCCAGATGGATCCATTGGTTTCTCCCCGTACGTGCCAGGTCATTCTCACCTGGAAGGTTAGCGTAAGTCAGTTGCTCCACCTGGATTGCTCTGTATTGCACGTCTGGTGGTTGAGTTTATGTTTTAAATGTACCCAGGATTTGTTTTAACCCTTTCCCTGTTTAAACCAAGGACACTCGTCGGTGGTGCCTGCAGCTGCAGCCTTTACTCCGAGATTTAAAAAAAAGTAGGAATTATCCCTGCCCCCTCCTCTCCCCTCCCCTCCTCCTCCCCTCTTTTTCTTCTCCTCCTATTCCTTCTCTACTTCCTCTTCTTTCTTTCCTTCTCCTTTTGCTCCTCCTCCTCCCTCCCAAGTAATTCTCATGTGATCAACATGTTCTGCTTAGAAATAACTCCAAGAAAAATTTCCATATTTTATTTTCACATTGAGAACCTGTCAGAATTGCTTCAGCTTTGAGGTGCATGTTTATGCAGAATTAAATGAATGCGGCAGTGAGCTGCACACTTTTTTTTTCTAAACGGGTAAAGGGTTAAACGGGTATGGTAAGCCATGCAGACATGGAAATGACTGTTCTAAAGAAAGAAGATTCCTACACTTGCAGATCCTAGCAAGTCGTGAAGGCCCATAAGGGAAACACGAAGGTCACTCAGGAGGCAGGGGGGTGGGAGGAAA
>NW_007253016.1:143216-158220 GCF_000164805.1 Carlito syrichta | reverse complement strand
GTAGAGATGAGGTCTCGTCAAGTTGCCCAGGTGGGTCTCCAACCCGCGAGCTCAGGCAATTCACTCACCTCAGACTCCCAAAGCGCAGGATTACAGGCTGAGCCACCGGGCCCAAGAGTCTTTACTGTGACTTCCAAGGAGAGGGATGGTCCCGGCAGGAAAGTAGGCTTAGGACTGGCTAGTTTGAATTATTTCATCAGGCTCTGGGGTATTGAGGTTGTCTTGAGTTCTGTGGTGCCTGGCTCTGAGGGGGTTAGGGCGGGGGAATATTGGCCAGTAGGACAAGAATCCTATAAAGGAGGTGCAGAGTCGAGTGTGGGTTCTGGATTGGGTAGTTTGGATACCAAAGTAGGCTCCCTCAGTCTCTAGTCTCTAAGAACTAGCTAACCCTGGGAGGTCAGCCCCTCCCCAGTCAGTGAGTCCCCAGATGCCAAAGCATCAAACATACTAAACATAAAATACAGTTAATACAGTTTTGGTCTATAAACACCATATAGATCACTGAAGCATAGCTGCAGACTTCTGGAAACCATCACCTTCTAACTGGAAGAGGGCCTGAAAGTAACAGGAACATCTCTTCTTTTTCCATTGTCTCAGATTTTGTGAAATTTGACTTGGTATTCTTCTTTAGACAGATCATTTTGTTTCTCTCCCCAGTTTTTATTTTTACTTATTTATTTGTGTGTTTTTTTTTTTTGCAACAGTGTTATTTGTCAATCTCTCCAGCTTTCAAAGAAGAAATCCTTATAAATGTGTTGTCCTTTCCAGTATTCTCAGTAAATGTTGGCAAGTATGTGGCTCTGAATGAAACTACTCTTTTCAGGTGTTAAATGCAGACATAGGTCCTGTACATTTTTTATTTTGATGAAGTTGAATGTTTTATTATTTGTTTCCTATTTTGCTTAAAAGCTGTTGCTTCACAGTACAAAAATAGCATCAGCAAAATGCAGTACATTGGAAAATTAAGATAGTTCTGTTCTTCATCTGATACTGTACAGCTAACAAAAACTACTTCTCTCAGTTATTTCCAATAGAAAAATTATTAAGTATTTTGACCCAAATTCAGGTACGGATGTAGGCAAGTTACAATATTATAGAAGGTTTAAGATACCAATGTTATTATTAAATTTTATATATGCACACATGTGTGTGTGTATGTATGTATATATATATACATAATGTATATATATATATACACATGTGTATATATATATATATATATATATACATACATACATACACACACACACATATATTTAGTTAGAGTCTCACTGTGTCACCCAGGCTGGAGTGCAGTGGCATGATCATGGCTCATTGCAGCCTCAAATTCCTGAGCTCAGGTGATCCTTCCACCTCATCCTCTCAAGTAGCTGTGACTACAGGTATACACCACCATGCCTGGCTAAATTTTTATTTTTGTAGAGGTGAAGTCTTGCTACGTTGCCCAAGATGCTCTCAAACTCCTGGGCTCAAGCAATCCTCAGCCTCCCAAAGTGCTGGGATTACAAACGTGGGCCATTGCACCAGACTAATTTTTATAAATAGTTTTTATCACGGATGATTTCATGAATTCTGAATACTAGAGCCTAGCCTAAAATTACAGGGTGTCATGAAATAAATGCATACAGTGTTTATCTGAAATCATTAGAAAATGAAGGGGAATTTTTCATTATCAGTGTGGAGAGTAGTTACGAAAACCACACTGAGGGAAGTTATTTCATACTAATTTATTTTAGTGGTTCCATTTTCACTCGCCAATAGATTGTACCTGTTTCTCATATGCTTTTTCACTTGTTAGTTCATCTGGTACTGAAGGGTTACTCAGTGTCATCTTGACCAGCCAACCATCTTCACAACAAGATTGGTGACAAGAAAGCCCTGGACTTTCTGCAAGGGCTTCATTAATTTTAGTTACTTCTCATGAGGGAGAACAGAATTTAAGCAGCTCTCACACTTTCCAAAGCACCAAACTCATCATTTGTTCAATTGTGTCGAGATAGAGAAGCTAGAAAAGAAAATGAAGTGAGAGGCTTGAGGAGATGGTGAGGACATTTAGAAGAATACGATTCCAAGATGAGGTCAGCTCTATAGTCCACCTCAGGGAAGAAAGTTTGTTAAATAACCTTTCACTGCAGCCTCCATTAATTTGTTGTTGCTGTTGATCTATTTTTCTATCTCTTGGTTGAACTTTTGCAATAGCAAAAGAACCAGCTTATCAATTAATCAGAATTTAGTGCAATACTTGTAAATTTTGATCTCATAGAATCTTACAATAGTAGAAATTTTAGGAATTAGGAAATTAATCATTTACCTGTACAGAAATTAATTCTGAGAGGTAGTTTTATAGTTAGAATAGGCAACTTATTCTATTACCAGACACCTGGTGGAATTAATCGTAATAGATGGATAAGCACAGAGCCCTTTAATGATGTAGTTTCATTCAAAAATAAAATCGAGAATGTTTTTTCTCCCTCTCTTTTTCCAAGAGAAAAAAATGGAACCAAAAATTTTGTCCAACAGAATCTCTCACCTGAGAATCAGGTCATTAATCTTCCTTCATAATTAGTTCTCAAGGTCAGTATTTTGGCAGGAGCATGGGGAGTCCACTAGGATTGTTAAGGTTTTATGTTGCCATTTGTATATGAAGGATACTTTTCGGGTTGTAAGAAAGATAAAAAGGTATGACTGGCTTTAACATTGGATGTATTTGAATTTATTACATGGATTAATATACTAAATGACATGTTTTATCATGATTTCAGGTTTGGATTATGCAACAACTCAGCAAGGACCCAGAGTCATTCTGTCTTCTTTCCTTACCTTCCTCAGATGCTGGTTCTGTCCTCAGATCCTTGACTGTTTCAAGGTGGATGCCACATTTTCAGGCAACTTGTTCTCGCCCACTGATGTCTTACCACTGGAAGAGAGGAGAGAGCACCAACCTTCTTCATTTACTTCTTTAAGTGATGAGGAAAACTTTCCCATCTCTAACCTAATCAGCAACAAACTGGTTACCATGGCTGGCTCAAACAATACTGATTTGCATCTTCAGAGTTAGGGAAAAGCCCAGCCTCCTTAAAGGTCATGGCCCACTGATTCGTGAAAATACTTGACATGGATCTCAAGGCCCATTCATAAGAAATAACAAATTCCTTCCATACTTGGGACCGCCTTCTCATTATAAAGTCTGGCATTTTACTGCTTGTTCCAGATGTGGTCACAACTCTCTAAAATCTAAATTTCTAAAACATCTGTCTATGAAAGAGAAAAAAAGAGTGATTTCAAGTCAAATCACAGAGCATCTAAACATCAAAGTATTTTGAATTCTGACAATCTGTGATAGAGAGAGAATCAGGCTTCGGGTTAGCAGATCATTGCACTTAAGCTATGAAATACGAAATATTTATATTCATGAATATAAATATTTCGTATTTCATTGTGTCCATTTATACAACTTTGCATTTTATAAAAAACCAGCTTTGTTATTTTTCCTGTGAAATTGAGATATTATCTGTCTCGCAGTCTTCTAATAATGATTTTAACTTGGTTAGTTGGAATATTTAATTCTCTAAACCATGCTTCTTACAGTGTGAACTGTATGTACCAGTCAATGTGCCAAAAATTACAACTAGAGTCCCATTTAATCTTCACAAGAACCCTGTGGTACAGGTATTACTTTTATCTCTACTTCACAAGTGACAAAATTGAGGCACAGAGAGGCAAGAGATTTGCTTAGGTCATAAAGTATATAAGTGGTACGGCTAAGATTAGACCCCAGAGTCCTGGCTTAAGGTCACACTTCACAGCTTCATCGTGTTCTCCATATCCCCAGAGTTCTTCTTGTGGCCCCTAGACCAGCAGCATCAGCAACTTTGCATAAGCCTGTTAAAAGTGAAAATTCCCAGGACACTCCCTAATTCTAGAGCATCAGAAACCCCGGGGTGAAACCCCATAATCCCCGCTAGGACTTGGAGCTATGTGAGGTGAGCTCCAAGTGTCAGAGACCTTTTTGGAAGAGTCATATTATATCTTAGTGGCTCTGAATCCTCAGAAATTTTCTCCCAGTAAATTCTGAGTACAAACATGCTTTATTTTAAGCAAATATAAGAAAATACTGGTAAATACACATCCTTAAGCCACAAAAAAGCATGGAAGACTAGTTTCTTCATAAAGCAAATCACCAATGCCATTTTTCCTGATGATCCTACGAAATTGTTTCCTCTTGTTTCTACCATATTCTGTGTATGTCTAATAGTTACAATATCCAGAAATAGTACTGGTCTACATATCTGTGTGATTTGAATGCTTTGTCTGCCCCCTCATTCATATGTTGATACCTAATCCCCAATGCAGTAGTATTAAGAGGTGCGGCCTTCAGGAGGTAATTCAGTTGAGGGCAGAGCCCTCTTGAATGGGACTAGTGCCCTGAAAAAAGTGGTCTCAGAGATCCCTTACACCATGTGAAGACACAGAAGGTGTCTGCTAGTCTGCAAGCATTATTAAGACAGGGAACCTGTCTGTCCATTACTACCTTCTCTGAACCTAGCCCAATGCATGACACATATAGAATCTCTGTAAATATTTCTGGTATGAATGTCTATTTTCTCCACATCACCTCTCAAGACAGGAATGCTAGCGTCTAGCACTCTGGCCCATCACTTAGAATTCCACTGTGCTGGGTATATGGTAGGTCCTCATTAAACATGAAGAACACATGAATGACATCAAGATATCCATGTCAGATTACATTCTTATATACAGTTTACATTCTGTTGTCCTACAAGGTTTTTCTGGAAATAAGTAGATTTGGATTGGTGTCAAAGGAATTGCTGTTACACTAAAAAATCTGATGGCAAAAGTATTTGATGTTAGAGAATTTAGATTGCACAAGCCACTTCTGCAGAAATGAGGAAAAGACATCTGGCAAAATGATAGAAAATCATTTCAGACATTAACCTGGATTTACACTAGAATCTATTTTATTATGTCTGAACTAAAAACACACAGCATAAAATAATGACTAATCATATTAATTACTCACATAATTAAATTTTAGGAAATGCTGATATATGTATGGTTCCAAGAACAATACAGTGATTATTTTATGTTAAACCTGCCACTGCAGGTTTGCTCTGTAATTTTCTTCTAAGTATATTTCGAATGAAGTAATATTCGTCTCCAATCTTGTATATTTATGGTTGATTTCATGAAAGTATCTCAGTACTTGGTTTTCTAACTGGAGAGAGAATCAAATCTAGAGTAGTTTTGGTTGTTTGCTTTAACTGGCTTTGGGAGATAGAGACAGGTAGATTATAATAGAACATTGAATATAACAGTTTTTTCTACACAAAAGCCAGCTTGTTGAGATTTAAGCTTTAAGCAATGTTAAACACCTTTCTTTATTGTTAATTTTTTTCTGATCCTTTAATATGAAAATATATATGGTGTATAGTCTGGTGTGAGGGTAGGGAGTGGTTAGAACCCAATCTTATTTGCTAGGAATCCTTTGTTCTTGGAACTCTGATTAGCTTCTTCCAACAGGGCACAATTTAGGAAAGACTACTTGTTTCCAAAACAATTATTGAATCTTTTCTGAAATAACATTTACAAAGAGAGGAACCAGTAAGGCCCACAGTACACACTGCACCAGATTCTGGTTTTTACCCAGTAGGCCATTCCCGCATGGATCTTTATTTTTAAGGACAGTAAAAAGAGCACCATTTCTACTAGGAGAAAAAAAAAGTGAATGTAATAGAAAATGTAAAACTTAGTCTGAAAATTTAAAAAAAACAACAACTAATGACATGAATAGATTACTTTTATCAAAATTCAGAAACTTGGCATTTTGTTACATCTGTTCTCTTCAGTTAATTTTTTTCTTCCTATGTCTGAATCAATTGAGGGACTTCCTAACAAGAATATTAAATTCCTCTCCGTCAAAAAAGTTTGGGTGCTGAGGCTTTGGATAGATGCAGACTAGCTTTGAATCTGGTTGTGCCCGTTTTTACTCTCTTCATTTTGTCTCAATAATATCTAACTGTCGGGATTGTTACCATTAGACGTGGTAATACATGCAAAGTCCCTCCTTAGCACTCAACAAATGTTTCCTTTTGCTTTACCTGACCTCTTGTCTTTCAAGGGCATTGGGGCTGCCATAATCTGCCTTGTGGTGTTAGATAGTTGTTAAGAATTTTTCTTAAATCTCATGTTACCCCATATACCCCTATTATAAATATTTAACAGTCCTCCATCTCAAGAAGGTAACCGAGCGTTGGTGTTCTGCTGTCTTACTGACTTTTTAGTTACAGAATAGAAAATAAGTTACCAGATACCCAGAAGACAATTCAACTCATGCTACTTTTGTTTTAAAATCCTAGACAGATTGAGTGGCAGAAGGCAGAGTACACTTTTGGGCTTTTTTTTTGAGTTGGAGTCTCATTCTGTCACCCAGGCTGGAGCACAGTGGCATGCTCACGGACATCTGAGTGTTGACCTGCTGGGCTCTGGCGATCCTTCTGCCTCAGCCTTCTAAGTAGCCGGAACTACAGGTGCCCGCTACCACACCCAACTAATTTGTTGGTTTATTGTAGAGATAAGGTCTCGTCAATTTGCCCAGGCTGTTCTTGCACCCGTGGGCTCAGGCAATTCCCTTACCTCGGTCTCCCGAAGTGCTGGGGTTACAGGCTTGAGCCACCACATCTGGCCTGTTGTGCTTTCTTTTCAGTGCTGGGGAAAGAGAGCTGTGGATTGAGAGAGGAAGGTTGTTCTAGAGAGACAGAAAAAAGAAGCCTGAGCAGAGAGAGAGAGTTTGGGAGAGTAGCCCAAGACTGAGAGGAACAAGGGTGCCTTTTGGTTCCCTGGGATGTCATTACACAGAGCGCAACTCGGGCCGACAGGACCTCCAGCGGGATGATTCCTGGCAAGGAATGAATGCTATGGGAAGGGAAGCACAGGCAAAACAGAGATGAAGGGATCCACAGGATGATCTTCGAAGACTCTTTCTGGACACTTAATTATTAGACTATGAGTTCCAGGAGGGCAAGAATTCCTCTGTTTCCCTACTGGCAAACTGAACTCCTAGCACCTAGAACAACAGTGACTGGCAAAGAGTAGGTACTTAGTAAAAACTCATTTAATGATTAAACATGGAGTGAGTTAATGATGTGGAAGAGGAAAGTTCTAGCAAGACGGGGAAAAATAAAGAAGATGGGCAAAGGAGGTCAGGATGACCAAGGTTTCCCAGGTAGGGAGGTGGGAGAGAAAGCATTAGCACTAATAACAATGAGTGAGTGAAAAGCCTGGCTGAGCTAGAAGATGAAAGAGTTTGGTTTTGAATTTGTTGACTCTGCTTTTTGTAAAAGACTTGGCACGCAGTGGGTGCTGATGAGTAAGTGTTGAATGGAATGTACAGCAAGCAGTTGGAGGTATGAGACGAAGACTTAAGACAGTAGTCAGAGATAGAAATAGGAGACTCCTTGGTCTCTTTGTGGAGGTTGGTGAATGAATCTCTTGATAAATCTCAGATATAGAGTAAGTGTGTGTGGTGGGAGGTGGTTGCTGAACCATAAGGGACATACACGTTTTCTGAAAATATGCGCAAATGATCCTGAGAATCATCTTGAGATTAAGTAAAATTTAGAGACAGCTTCCAAAATTTTTAGCATTGGTGTTTTATTGTCTTTCAGCCTGTGAGTTAGAATTTTGTCTATCTGAGAGGTTCTCAGTGGCAAGACTCTCAGATCTAAAGGGTCCAGGAAGATTCAAAGTATTCAACTTCGTAGAGTATAGCCAGTAAAAAGTTTTATCAGTTATACAAAATATTGTGGATTCAAAGACTAGGACCATTTGAACTGGTTAAAAAACACTCATTTGTGTGATAAACACAGAGGCATACATTAAATTCTGCCTATTTCCATATCTTTATCCAAGCAAAACCAAAATTATACAGGATTATTGTTTAGTCCCTTAGGCAAGGATGCAGAAGACCCTTCATTTTATGGAATTATAATAAAATGATGATGATGATGATGATTGAAATCACCAGTATTTACCACTTTTGAAGTGCCGAAAATAGCTGTTTGGATGGTCAGTTTATCACTAGGTGGTTAACATACTTATTACAAGTTAACAGTCATTGCGCTTAACATACAGGATATGGAAAAACTCTTGCCAATGTAGCACCTTGAGTACAAAAAGAAGGTTTACAAGAAGACACAGCAAAAACAAGCAAAAATTATAGTAAGACAGATTGTTAGTTTTCTTTTTTTTGTTTTACTTCTACTTCAGATGTTCACAAGTGGTGTAGATATTTATTTCTCAGTTCTGCAGTCTAGAAATTGGAGATTCAGGTGCATGGATGAGCTCCGGTGAGAGCCCTCTTCCAGGCTGCAGACTGCCATCTTCCTGTTGTATCCTTACACCGTAGAAAGAGAGTGAGATCTCTCTCTGGGGTCTCTTTTACAAAGGCATTAATGCCATTCATGAGGGCTCCATCCTCATGACTTAATTACCTCCCAAAGACCCCACCTCCCAATGCCATCACATTAGAGGTTAGGATTTAAACATATAAATTCTGGAGAACATGTTTAGTCTGTTGCAAGTGGTTTATTGTATCTAAAGCTCTTTATTAATATTGATACTGGTTCTCATGCATTCATAATATTCCACAGTGTAGTGTATGTGCTCCCAGAAAGAAGCAGAAATGAAGAACTAAAATCCTGGATTTGTGTGCTCTCGGGAGCCCTGTGAAGAGCCTGAAACTATTGTGGTTACTGGTTCCACTACTAGAACTGTCTTAAAATGGGACCCATCCCTCAAGTGAATTCAGGGGCAAAAGAGCACTGAGTTGGCTGGGAGGAATGATGTTTGGGGTCCTGAAGAAAGGTTTCAGTATTCTACATATCCCTCGAGAAAATATTCTGGTTTGGGGGAACCAGAACTGGAACAATGAGAATTCAGCATGACTGCAATCCCATTTCAGTTGACAGTTGGATATCCATACTCACAAAAGACTAATTAAGGCTCCACAGGATTCCTGTTCAATTTACTATGGTTGTGTTTTCCTGAAGTGTCACGCTCTAGAAGAGTAGGCATTAATTTTTCTCATCTCTTCTATTTCTTTAGAAAGGCACTATGTCATAGTTTTTTGGGGAAAAAGGGGGTTTGGAGCTTAATCATGGTTCACATCCCAGCTTTGACACTTATTAACTCTAGATCCTTGGACAGATTACTTCTCTCAGTCTTCAACTCCTTATCTGGAAAACACAAATAACAATAGTTCCCAGGACTGGTATGTGTAATAAGTAACGTAACGTACGACAAAGCAGCCGGAAGGAATATAATGAATGTGAGCTCACATTTGAGTGAAGCCGGTGCCCCCAACCTGCCCTTCTTTTATCCCCTGTCCTCTTAGTGCCAGTTCGTTCACCCTCAGGTGTGATGACACAGGTATGCACAAGCGATTCTTGTTGGATTCTGCAGCACCGGATGTATCCCTCAGTGTCTCTCAGCTTAACTAGCCACCCTCTTATAGCCGGACTCGGTGGCTCAGCCTGTAATCCCACGCCTTTGGGAGGCTGAGGTGAGTGGATTGCCTGAGCCCGTGGGTTCGAGACCCACCTGGGCAGCGAGACCTCATCTCTACAATAAATCAAAACATCAGCCAGGGGTGGTAGCGCACACTTGTAATTCCGGCTACTCGGAAGGCTGAGGCGGAAGGATCGCCGGAGCCCAGCAGGTCGAGGCTGCGGTGGCCGGGAGTGGTCACTGCACTCCAGTCTAGGCGACAGAGTGAGACTCCAACTCAAAAAAAAAAAATAAAAAAAATAAACATCCTTAGGAAGGTGTGAGAATTCCCTGCAAGTTTGGGAGTAGATGAGTTATTTTAATTCTGAGGCTGAGAATGATAGCCAAACCACTGATACTATCAAGTTTCTGATGATAATGGCGCTCACACCCCTTTACAGCATCAGCTTTTGTCAGGGCCTCTCAGAAAAACAAGGAAGCCTCCTTTCCCAGCAAGTAACACTCAACGATAGGTCTCTAAGCAAATGCATGTAAACATTACTGAAGTGTAAGGTGTTTGGAAAATTCTTTTGTTTTTCAGTTACAAAGTCAACAGGCCACTGTGAAAAATCAAACATTCAAAAATGTTCTTGCAAATGCTCACATGAAGTGGAATAGCATAATGCCAGTGTTGAAAAAGCACCTAAGATGATAGACAAAGGTGTAAGCTAAAAAGGTTCCACATAATTAAGGGACTAAGCAGAAACCTGGAGTAAAGTCGCCTGCGACACTTCGAAAGAATGACCAGTCACAGGACTGAATTAGAAATGAGGGAAAATGCTCCACAGGCATGTGGGAAGAGTGAGATCCTTCCCTTCTCTCCCAGGGAAGAGGATTCAACTGGGATTATAGTCTAGGCTCCAACCCTCCTCATAATTGAATGAGCACTCTGAGCAAACTGCCCCAAGAGGCAAGCATTTTGTGGATGGCCTCCACACAGCTCCAGGAAGAGGCCCTGTCATCTTTGAGTTCTACAACTAAAAGCCTTCCTCCCAGTGTTGACAAGAGTAGCTAGGAGCCAGATAAGAGATCACCCATCCTTCCCCTTCACCCCCATGTTGCTTGTGGACTTGAGACCAAAATGTCTTATAAGGAAGAAAGTTAATTAGGGTTTTAAAATTCAAACCCTAAATAACCTTGTAAATCTGATAATAATCACCAAATTGCCCTCTAAAAAGGAAGTAGCATTTTATACTTCCAGGAATGGTTTTGTGACACCTTTTGACAAAACCAGATCCCATTCATCTTTTCATTTGGGCCAATCTTCTTTCTCACTATTGTCTACTCCTTTTTTTTTTTTTTTTTTTTTTTTGAGTTGGAGTCTCACTCTGTTGCCCAGACTGGAGTGCAGTGGCCGCTCCCGGCCACCGCAGCCTCGACCTGCTGGGCTCCAGCGATCCTTCCGCCTCAGCCTTCCGAGTAGCCGGAATTACAGGGCGTGCTACCATGCACGGCTAATTTTCTGATTTATTGTAGAGATGAGGTCTCGCCTGCCCAGGCGGGTCTCGAACCCGCGGGCTCGGGCAATCCACTCACCTCAGCCTCCCAAAGGCGCGGGATTACAGGCTGAGCCACCGAGCCTCTACTCCTTCTTAAAGAGGGTTATTGTAAAAGAACACTGAAAGTTTTATACACACTTGTGAACTATGTGTATTGCTCTGGCCTGTGTTCCTTATTTTGTTTTATTTTATTATTTTTTAAGAGTCTCCCTCTGTCACCCAGGCTGGAGTACAGTAGCCCACTCATGGCTCACTGAAGCCTCAGCTTCCTGGGCTCAGGTAATCCTTCTATCTCAGCCTTCCAAGTAGCTGGGACTATAGGTGTGCACCACCACACCTGGCCAATATATATATTGGCTCAAGCAAGCATTCCTCCTGCCTCAGCCTCCCAAAGTGCTAGGGTTACAGGTGCCCAGGGTGTTCTATTTTAAAACAAGTTACATCTCTTACTGATCCATAAGAAATTTGAATATATTTTGTATACTCACTTTTAAAATAGTATGTTGCAATGATGGTCTCTACCCTACAGTCTTCCCCCAGGCAGATGTTCCACATGTTCAACTGCTTGGAATGCACTTATCCCACCCTTATCTCCCACCTCCCCTGACCCTCCAGCCTGTGGAAGGAGAGCAAAGTAGTTGCTGAGCCTGAGCTACTAAGACCTCTGAAGCCCTGACAGGACTGGTAGATTATGATGATACAATCATTTATGAAGTTGCAGATAACCTTCCTGGTAGACTCCCCCTCCTTTTTTGTGCAACAGTGGGGAAATCTTCACAGTAGATACTTATGTATACAAAAAATGTAGCTAAGACCCTGCTCTGAAATGGAGATTTTGGAGGAGTAGGATTCTACTTAAAGAAATGACACAACTTTTCGCTAGTATGATGAATTTTCTACACTGTAGGCAGAGTCGTAGTTCCAAGTCAGGATTTCAAAGGCTTAGACGCTTACGGACACCGTGGCTTATTCTTTTTGCGAGACACGTGTTCTTTAAACAATTGTTCGCTGAGAAATAAAATCTCAATCAGTGGGAAGACTGGGCTGACAGGAACTTTTTCTTGAGTTGGAAGAAGGATTGTATGTGAAAAGGATTAGCTCAGTCAAGTATAGCCTTGAGCCAGGTATTGTTTAAATCTGAGTAATTCAAGCCTGGACAAATGTTTTCACATGTAAAACTTATGTTTATTATTTACTTATAAGAGGACGTTGTAAGAAAGTGATCTCCTGTCACATTCTAGGTAACTCCAATTCTGGGGTTCATTACTATCATCTGATATGATTGTCTTGCTGAGAGCAGACCCTTATGAATAGGTCTCCCCTACAACGAGTCAACATTCTAACCATGAGTCATGCCAGGAAAGGTTGTACTTGGGACGAGACGTGAGAATGTGGAAGGCAAGCACTGGGGGTGAGGAAGAAACACGACTTTTGGGGAGTTTATTCCAGACTGAGAGTCTACAAGTGTTGACTGGCCTCTCATCGTAGTGTGGCAGAAACCTGACTTCTACCTGTCACTGGGTACACAGAGCCACATCCCATGAAACACTGTCATTTTATTTCAAAGAGATTGCACCATTTGTAATTGAAAAATGAACCTGGGACCAAAGGGAGACCCAAAGTTTACCTGGACAATGACAGCTTGTCTACCTAATCCTGAATTGTACCCTATATCTTCAAAATAAATAAATTATCTTAAAAAAAGAAAAAATAAAAGCAAACCTAGCAAACAGGGGCAGCACTGCCTAAATATTATGACTCCAGGGGACTTTGAAAGACCTTGCATGTCCCAAGAGTCCCTTCCTCCTCCATGGTTCTTTGTCATCCACTTTATTAGAATAAATCTACTAAAAAGCTGAGTTAAATATATACTGTGAAAACATTTTCTCCAAAACAATGACCAAAAACACAAACCCAGATTGGGCTAAGAACTTTTAATTCCATCCCCCTGCTTAATCCTTTGTCAGTTTACATAGGAATTCAAAATACTTACATAGTAGCAATCATGTGCCCATACAATAATATATCCTGAGTTTTTGAAAATTAATGTTACACAGATAAAAACACACACACACACACAACTCTGCCATAGAGAATTATATATTACATGGTGATGACATCCTAGAAAGAAAACTAATTTCGGTCTCAGGCACTCTCCTTTGAGTCAGAGCTGAATACAGGCAGTAGGGCATAGTACACATTGCTTAACCCCCTGCCTCTGTTCCTTCTTTTTATTTCTCTCTGCTTCCCTTGCTCCCTCCTTCCCTCCCCCCCTTTGGGTTGGGGGGTCTCATTTTTGTCACCTAGGTTGGGGTGTAGTAGCAGGATCACTGGCTCACTGCAGCTTCGGCCTTCTGTGCTCAGGTGATCCTTCCACTTCAGCCTCCCAAGTAGCTGCAGGAGCACACCACCACGCCTGGCTTGTTTTGTTTTGTTTTTGTAGAGACTAGGTCTCTCTATGTTGCCCAGGCTGGTCTTGAACTCCTTGGTTCAAGCAATCCTCTTGCCTCATCCTCCCTAGGTGCTAGGATTACAGGAGTGAGCCTCCCTAGGTGCTAGGATTAGGGGAGTTCCTTAATCCAATGAGATTCTTCTGGCTTGCAGGGTGTGGGAGAGGAACAGATATGACAAATGGAGGATGGATGACTCATGGTGGGCAATGACTGGTCATTAATATCCTTCGTGCTATTTTTAAAGGCTACATTTTACTTCCTGAATTGATGGGGTTTGTGGCAAGCACTGGGCCAAGTATCTTTACATCATTATCTGTTTTAACCTCCCTATCACCCCTCAAGATAGATTGCATTCTCTCACTTTACAGCTGGCAAAACCAAAGCACACTGAGGTGAAGCCACTTGCCCAAGATCACAAAACAGGCTAGGGGAAGAGGCAGCGTTTGAATTAGGTCAGGGCGGACAGTTGCCACTACTGGCCTTGACTGAGTAGGAAGTAAAAACGTCAACTAAGAAGAGCGATGGCCTCCCCTCAGTGCGTCACCTTGCAGATTCAAAAAGTCTGGGAAGGTCAGTGTGGAGGTGGCACAATGCAGTTTTAATTTTGAAGATCATGAACAAAAGAAGGGCAACGAAGGGAACTGAGGAGAAACTAAAAAAAAAAAGCAAAGCAACCCTCAAGACAAATGAGCCAAATAGACAAATTCCCTAAACCTCTTTCACTACGCTGATGTCCCAAAGAGCCACGTTTAAAATGACAAAATCTGTGCGGGTTGTGTCAAAGCTAATTTGTAGAAAGGACAGAGGATATGAATGATCTGAACCCTTTCAGTTTTTGATTGGTAAAATTGAGAAAATAACAAGGGCCACCTCCCGAGAAGGTTGTGATCATTAGGACATACCAGAGAGCCCGGCACAGACGAAGGACTTTGTTCCAGTGCGTGACACACTGCCGGCTCTGAATGGCACCCGGGTCCGCGGGTCTTCTTCCTGGGGTCATCTGATCACAACGTGATTCCGCTGCTCAGCGCCCAGAGGTCGGGGCTGTGAATTGAATGTGGGTGGACAATGAATTTTTTGACAAACTCTGACATTTAAAAAGTATTCAGAGCCATCCAAGTATGAGGGCATAATCAGTGGAGACTTTTCCCTATGGAGAGAAAAGGAGACGAAAGAAGCACGTCCTGTCTACAGATTTTTTTTTTAAAAAGGCTCCAACACGTTTGCCCTTGAGGGCGGGGCCCGGCTTCTAGAGTTCTCTGAACACTCCTCCCCTTCTGCAGGGGATCCAGCCGCCAGCGGCGCCTCGTGTCACCGGTGGTTGCCCGTGCGACCTGCCTCTCTGTTTACTCCCGCCGCCCGCGGAGAAGGGAAGCCCCCGCCGCCCCCCACGTTCGCCCCTGCAGCTTTCCAAACACACCAGGGCGGGATGGGAGTGTCTTCCTGGCGGTGGAAACCGATCCTCCTACCGTGTCCCGAAGCCACCCG
>NW_007253016.1:141933-142405 GCF_000164805.1 Carlito syrichta | reverse complement strand
GCCCCGGGACCCTCTTTGTGCGATCGCGGGCGCGGTCGTGCGCTCGGGAAGCCCACGGAGGCGCCGGGCTGCTGGCTCACTATTGTTTTCGTGGAAAGGCGTCTGTGCGCGAGGAGAGGCGAGGGTCTGGAAGGTTCTGGTCTTTTACCTTAGGAAGTTTTTCCAGAAACCCTTCTTCCCGCCACGGGAGAGCTAGACCTAACAAAGCAAGCGCCGAGGCCGTTTGGGGGAAGGGGCCGTGGTGAGAACATTGGTGTTCGGGCTGCCGTTAATTTTCAGGATAAGAGAGGAGAAACTTGTCACTTTGCGGCCGCTGGTTCCGGAGTTCCCGGCGATCTCAAGCCCCTTTCTTATGGGCTGTTATTTTGGCTGAAGCGAAAATCTATAAAAAGCGACTTCCAGGGACCAAAACAAACCCAAAGCGCCGTCTTGTAGGCTCTTCGGGCAAAGGGATGGGGGAGGGGAGTAGGCT
>NW_007253016.1:111971-141913 GCF_000164805.1 Carlito syrichta | reverse complement strand
GTGGGGGGGGGGGAGTGGGGGGTGGGCGCGGGAGTAAGGTAGCGAATGCTAGCGCATCGGAGACGCACGGATCCCGAGCTCACAAGTCACTCTGGCTTTACGAGGACGGCCTGGGTACTATGATTTGGCGGAGGGTTAAGAGGTAGGTGGGCTGCAGGCGCCTGGTCCTCGGTGGTCGAGTGCCCGGGCCCACACCGACCTTCTGGCCCCGGCGCCCTTCTTCGCCTCAGCCGCACCAGCCTGAATATTTGACTTTCCGGGCTTCACGCTTCCTCACCTAACTACAGACCACGGAAACTGTCTTCCTATTTACATGGAGATGTTAAATATTTGGGAAGCTCTGGTCAGGCTGCCAGGTCGTTTTTCCGCTTGAAAGCACGCTGATCCAACATGTGTAAGTTGGTTTATGTTGCTTCCTTTTCCTCCTAAGGACTGCCTTTCAGACCAAGGTCTGCACAGCAGACAGCCTTAGATGGTTATTTAGTTTGTTGTCTCTGAATAAGGCTAACTGCCACAGAGGCTCTTTAGATAAGAGCAACTTTGGTTTCTAAGAAGATAACTTTTCTGGAGAGTGTTACCCGAGTCTGGTCTCCTGAGCTGTTTTTGATGGTAATGTGGTGTGGAAGGGGGAGAACTTCATTCCTGCCAATACTGGGTTTCTTGAACAGTATGTCAGTATGTTTGCCTTAGTCCCTGAATGTTAAAAATCCTAGATTGTATCCTATCTTGCAGAAATGGTGCATAACGTGGGACTGCAATTCTGACTACAATTCAAAGTAGATTTGTTGGAGACACTAAATTTGTATGCACGCCCCAAATCAATACAAATCTCCCAGCACGCACGCCCCAAATCAATACAAATCTTCCAGGCTCGGATGAGACAGTATTGACAGAAGGATGCTATGAAGATACATACGTTAAAAAACAGCAGTCTGTCTTTTGTGAAATTGTAATTTTCAGCTTCTCATTCCAGAACTCAGTGGCAGAGGACTGGAATTCACAGCCATTTTCTTTGGTTGGAGACATTTCTGTGCTCCACATCACGTGGAGTCTAATGGGAGGCAGAGTGGGTAAAGCCACGCTTCCCACGTCTCCCTGATAAGCATCATCTGCTCACATGCAGATTGCCAGATGGCTTCGTGGGAATTATGATTCCACCCAGGGTTGGGGACCAGACATCTGTTTGGCATGCCTTCTAGGGGATGGGCTTTGAGGAGGCAAGGGGGGCACGGGACTCCTGTGGCACCCATCCTGATCTCCTGTGTGTCTTATTTAATCTTCACAGCAACACTATGAGACAGGCATTTTTAGCCCCGTTTTATAACTCAAAAAACTAAGACTTCCCTAGGTTGAGTTACCACGGCTCCCTTTAAGCTCTGAATCTACTTCTGCCTTGAGCCATCTTAGGAAGCCTCCTGGACACATTCTTCACCACAGTGTCTTCCAATCTGTGTGCATATCTTCCTCCTCTGTCTTGCACACACTCAGTTTATACACTCCTTGATCTAAAGTGACCTTTCAGACTGGACTTCTTGAACAGGTGGTCTGCATACTTTGCCACCCTTTCCGGACCTTCCTGCCGGACCTTCACCGTTAGCTTCCTCCTATCTTCTGCATGGCGTTCCTGTGTACTTAGCTGTGTTGTGTCTGGCCAATTCCAGGCGGTTATGCTCTCTCCAATGGGTCATATTCCAAATGTTCCTTCCTTTCTAAATATATTTTTGCTGAAGCTCCTACTCACCCATCAAGGACTAGCTATATCTTGCCTGGCAGAAGTCTTCCCTGGGTTACATTGCCACCCTCACAGTTGAAAGGACCCGCTCTCTCTCCTGTCTGTCTCAACTACAACTATAGCACACATCACAGCTTCCAAGTTGCCCTTATGGGTTAAACATGGATTTTGATTTGGAGTAAGCTGGATGGATGGATGGAATACATTGTATGTGTTGGGTATTCCAGTACGGGAAACTGTGCTTATGGCTTCATATCAGCATGTTGGAGACACAGTTCCTCCCCATTGCGGGGTGGCGGGAGTTCTTTCTCCTGATGGTGACACTTTGGCACTAAGTCAACTATAGTGTCCCAAACTTGGCCAGGACCTTGCCTGCCGTGTGGTTAGGCTAAGAAGGGTTGAGACTGGCAGTGAGGTTATGCGGGTGAAATAGACTAAGGAACAGTAGGGTCTAGCTTTTTTCCCTATTTCCCATTTTCCTTTTCTTGAAGAGCTTTTGGTCATCCAGGGGGAATGGCCAGCTCACTTCTCATGGCCATGGCCCTTTGCATCTGACCAGAGGCTTTCTTCTTCCTGGACAGTTGGGAAAGAGGGGAGGGAAAGTGCTCAGCCCTTAGGAGCTTTTCTTATCCCAGACACGGAAAAGCTGAGTGAAATGCTTCTCTCTCTCCCCCATGAGCCTATCTGTCATGATATAAAGAAATGCCTGAAACTGGGTAACTTATAAAGAAAAGGGTTTTTTTGGCTCACAGTTTTGCATGGTGCTGGCATCTGTTGGGCTTCTGGTGAGGCCGCAGGAAACTTATCATGATGTAAGGTGACAGGAAAGCATTCAAGCCTTGGAAAGGAGCTTAAGTTGTATTCTAATTAGAATGGGATGCCACTGGAGATTTTTGACTTGGGGCTAATTATTTAGTCTTTATCCACTGGGCAGTAGTATTTTCAGTCTCTCTCTCTGTCTCTCCACCCCTCCCCCCACACACACCATTTTCACTCTCAGTTGGTTTTTCTTCTCTCTGTTAACTGGCCATCACTGACTCCCTGCTCCTTTTCCTAGGCCAAGGCACAGAGAGGAAGGGCTCAGAGAACCCTGTACAACATTCTCCTTATTCTCTGAAATAAACCCATATACTCAATTTTACCTTCCTGCATACAACTCTCCATCACCATCCCCAATTTCGCAGCTGCTCTCTAGAGTGAATATCTAGTGTCTTGAAGAAGTCTCTGGTTTAGCTGGTGACATCCCAAAACCAGATACTAAGAATTAAGTTAATTATCCAGTCAAATCACAATTGGCGTCGTTTGCAAGACAATGATGGTTATAGAGAGGCAATGTTCTAAGTGATCCTTTTCTTGAATTCCCACTTCTTTTCTCCCAGAGGCCATCTATGTAATCTATCATGGACGGTCCATGCTCTCTTTATAGTACAGTTTTAGTGGAAATGTGCAGAGCTCTTGTAATTATCATGGAAATATACTCTGAGAATTTTATTTCTATTGTTGTATATAATCTTGGCTGTCTTAGCACTCAGGTTCTCTTCAAATTATTATTTCTGTTAAACTAGTAGTGCTGGTTTATCAGAAATGAACAGCAAGTTCCCAGCATTTTGTCAGTTATCCTTTGATTTCAGGATGTGTCGTCATCACCACTATATTGCTTTCTAGGGAGACACGGCACAATCTTTAGAGAGAACATTGTTTTTGAGATTCTTTAGCCAGATGACCTGTTCATTTGTTAAATTACAAACTTAACTCACATACGTAACAACTAACTTTCGGCTCTTCTGATTGGTGTAGTGGCATAAAATCTGGGGCATATTTCTGTTTGAGAGGGCAGTGGCAGTGTCTTGCCCTGTTTTCCCCATGACCTCCCACCTAGCACAGTGTCCAGCATACTAGAGATTTAGCAAACTCTTGGCGAATGACTCAAGCAGTGTTCATCGATTGACTTACAGTGTTAATGCAGATGCTCCTTGGATTATGATGAGTTTACATCCTGATAAACCCATTGTAAGTAGCACATATCATAAGGCAAAAATGCATCTAATGTACCTACCCTACTGACCATCATAGCTGAGCTTAGTTTACCTTAAACATGCTGAGAACACTTATAGCAATCTACAGTTGTGTAAAATCAGCTAAAATAAAACCTCTTTTATAATAAAGTGTTGAATAACTCATGCAATTTATTGAGTGCTGTAATGAAAGTGAAAAACAATGGTACTCCTAAATCAAATTATCCTAAACTGAGGGCTGTCTGTGTTTTAGAGCTTAGTTGTAACATCTTTACAATGATCATGTCTCATCTTCGTAGTTATTGTTATTATCAACTTGTCATCTCAAAAACTTTACCTAGGGGAGAAATCACATAAAAAGTAAAAACATCCCTGTGGATTAGTATTATTTTAGCTAAAATACTTTTGGTTCTGATAAGTTTGTTTTTTTTTTTTTCTGAAAATAGTGCAGTTACTTAGCTGACAAGAAAGAGGTTGGTATGTTAATACACCAAATGGAGAGCCACACATTTGTTTGTATGTATAGTAAACTTCTAGTACAGTTTCATTCTTCCAAATTGGTGATAGTCTGGGTTGGACTAGTCAGGTTTGTGATTACCTTACTGAGGAAATAAGTGTGCCCAAAACATGAATAACAAAATCAGTTCCCTCTTTAATAGTACGACATCTGCATGTCCGTGACACTAGCGCTTAGTCTCAAGCACTGTAGTAGACCAAGATTTCATTGCTTCACTTCCAACAGTTTATTACGATGTTTCTTAGATTTCTATTAAGTATCACTTAACCTGGTTTGAGACACAGACAGATGCCCTGGGGGATAAAAAGCTCTTCCGGTCAAGACTGTGAGAGCTAGGAGGGGTCAGGGAGAAACTGGTAACAGAAAAGAGAGAGAGGCAATGATGCAAGAAAGTGAGGCCAGCTGTAGGTGTTGCCAAGACTCATGGGGACAAAGTTCCTCACAAAGAATGATGTCAACAGAGGCCGCCCTCTTGGTTAATAGAGATTTTCTGTATTTAGATTTTAAAAATTCCAAGCAAAGACTTACCTCTTAAATTCTTTTCTCCTATCTCCTAACGCTCTACAAACACAGCCTTCTTGTCTTTGAGTCGATTCTGTGAAGCTCCCTTCCTCTACCCCTCAGATTTTAGTCTTTCCTCGGAGGTATCAGCCTTGATCCTGAACTCTCTGTGGAGTTTTCGTCTTAGGAAATATTCTATTGCAAAAGTTCAGGGAACCATAGGAGGCAGCCTTGGATCGTTTTGTTAAAATCTTGTGCAACTCTTTAATATGCAAGAGTCTTTAATGTATTAAAAGGTGGAGGAAGCAGGGATAGCAAATGCGTACATTTTCTATGGTCAGCAGAGAGCCAAGGAATGAAAAGAGATCATGGATTTTATCTTATTAATTATCTGACTCCTTTTTATGGATAGCTCACTGCATTTAAAAAATGAAAAATGGGTTATCCAGTTGTATCTAGATGACAGCAGTGAGATGATAATCCAGGCAATCAGGTAGAATACAGATGGATTTTTCAACTGCCTTTCAGCACCAGCAATTAATTTGTAATTTTATCTAATCGCTTGAGTGTTAAAGTGTTAAAGGAGCTTTCTGTTATAAATGTAAATGATTGTGTGAAATGAAGGACACTTGTCTAAATACTTTTGATGTTTAGAGCCAATATTTCAGGTAAATGTCAAAGTAATTTAGCAAACTATTCTTGTTTTATCCCAGTTTTGCTACAAGTAAATGATAATTAGATTTTCGATAAAAAGGATGTAAGGAGATTTGTGTGTCTTCTGATCATGAAGTACCTATCAGTGTTTTCCAGACACTGAATTTTTTGGAGGACAAATCTGGCCTGCTTATTACAAAAAACAAACAAACAAAGCCTGGTTTTTATAAATTTGGTGAGTAGGGCTCTTCTGCTTAAGTCATAAAATAAAATAATCATATTCTTAAAAAAATCTTATACCCAAGTTTTCTACCTATATTCCTGGACATATACTTGTTGTTGTTGATGACTCACTCTCTTGCTCAGGCTGGAGTGCAGTGGCACAATCACGGCTCATTGCAGCCTTGATCTCCTGAGCTCAGGTGATCCTTCTACCTCAGCCTCCCAAATAGCTGGAACTATAGGTGTGTGCCACCACACCCAGCGAATTTTCTTTTTCTTTTTTGTAGAGACGAGGTCTCACTATGTTGCCCAGGCCAGTCTCAAACTCCCTGGCTTAAGTAATCCTCCTGCCTCAGCCTCCCAAAGTGCTGGGGTCACAGGTGCGAGCCATCGTGCCTGGCCCTTGGACATATATATCTTTCATAATAACATTCTTCAAGCATGATTTTTGTTATGGAAATTTTTTTCTGCTCAAAAACCCAGAGAATTTCTGCCACCAGTCTTTGAAGTTTGCAGCCATCTCAAATAGCGAATGCTTTTTAAAAAAATTTTCCCATTTGACCCTGTAGCCATGCAGGCCTACCAGTGCAGGGCTGTTCTTTGACACTCAACACTTTTCTCCTTTTCCTCCAGTATCTCCCATCTGAGTCAGATTATAACCTGTGTTTACTTTCCAACTTCATGGCTTAATCACTGCATGACCCTGACCAAGTTGCCTAACTTATCTGAGCCTCAATTTCCTTATCTATAAATTTGTGATTATATCCACATCACAGTTATCATGCTAAAAAGAAAACACATATAAATAGTTCAGCACAGTTTCTCCAAATATCAACATTTAATCAATGTTATCTGCTTTGATTACTATGATAACTCTATTATGATAGCTATTATGATAATTATGTTCTTCCTCAACTAGTTAAAAATTAACTTTCCACAGAAAGCCTTTCTGGTTGACCTTATACAGCTCTCATTTTTTCCCCTCAAGTCTGTTTCTCTCAGCACCTGACTTCACTTTGGACACTGTTCATCTACATATGTCATATTTCTTTTATCGTTGTTCAGTGAATAGCAACAAATATTTGGGCTCCTATCATGTACCAGGCACTGTGTAGTAATAAAGGGATTCACAATACACAGTAGAGGAACGCATTGAGTGTGTGTGTGTAAAAGAGTGTGTGTGAGAGTGTGTGTGTGTGAGAGAGAGAATGTGTGAGAGAGTATGCATGAACATGTGCTTTCAGTGGAATCAAGGAGAGAAAATCTGTTGGTTGCATAGAGCATACATTTATAATAAACTAGAGTTAGGGAGTGAAAGCTACTTACTTTCTCTAGATGTCCACTAAAAACTTAAAATAGGATAGATGTAGTTATCCCTATCTTGAAACAGCTTAACCTATGCTTGCTTTCTTAGACTCTTATTCAGGTGCAGGGTAGAGGTGGAAAGGGAAGCCCACCTTGAAGAGGAGAATTGGAACAGATGGTTCCAATTTATAGAAGGGAGGGGAAAGACTGGGGTGAGGGAGAGGAGTGGGAGAGCATGCCAGGCAGTAGGAACAGCTGAAGCCTGAAACAGTGTGGAATGGGATTGAGAACTACACAAAGTTTGGTGTGATCAGAGCACAGCGTTGAGTCGAGACGAGACAGGAGAGGCCATAGCACTCAGCAGGATCAGACTTAGAGACCTAAGGCTTACATGTCTCCCCATGAGGCCAGGCACCTAGGGAGGTAGGTCTATATAGACAATATATAACAGATGCATTCTGCATGTTACTTTTAAAGTTGGACTTGGAGTTAATATGTGGCATATAATACCTCTCTTCCAATTGCTGTTTTCATAAGAAAATGATGAAAACATTAGTTAAGGTAATATATCCCAGATAATTAGAGCTCCCAGTTTTAATAACTTGAGTGCTTAAAGGATAGAAATGTTGCGTGTCATCTGTGACTTCTGAGACAGGTAATTCTCTGTGAAATGTGACAGCCTTGGACAGGATGGAAACATCCAGTGAGAACAGTCGAGAGAATCACTACAAATCCATGGCCTAGAAGCTGTCAGCAGCTCCCTTGTATATTTCACACAATGGAAGGCCAGGTGCTTCTACTCAAAGCTGCATTTTCTACAAACATGTGTTTCATAATTTATATGTAAATTCGAATCAATATTTGATCTGTATTTCTTTGTTGGCATTGTAATTCAGTTTTGGCTTCCTTCCCCTCATTTGATATGTCAATATGTTACTTGCAGCTTATGCAGTATCTGATGTTAATAGCTGATTCTAAAATATCATATGTTTTTACTACAAAAATATGTTTTCTACTAAAGCTGAGTGTTGCCCAGTAGCTCTTAACTCTGTCTTTTGGCGGTTTTTCCCCTTCCTTAGAAATTAAGTATCAGGACCCCAAAACACCCTAACCACAAGAGCTTAAAATTACCAGAGAAGAATTCAACGTGGAAGAAAAAGCACTGGAACTTACTTGAACTGTAATTAGCACTGGAACTTACTTGAACTGTAGAAGTGGAATGTGGGGGAGAGATCTGCAAGGAGGCAAGGAAAACAGAGCCCAGCAGGATGTCTCAGCAGTTTCCAGTGCTATGCAGGGGAGAGTGCATGCTTTCCGTGGGTCTATGCTTATCAAACAGCTGTTTAATGATCACTCGTCCATTTTCACAAAGAAGTTGCCAATCAACCAGTTCAAATATATAGACTCCTTGACGTGTGTGTGTGTGTGTGTGTGTGTGTATGTGCGCGTGCACACACGTGCACCCGGGGGGGCTCTCCCCAAAAATGGAATTATTTTTTGGAAGGCGGGTCCCTTGTAGTATTGTAGTTCGGGCTTCCCTCACCAGGTAAGTGCTCTAGGAACTCATTGGCATCAGTGTACCAGCTAGCATTGTTGTGAGAGGCTACATTTGACTTCAGTAAAGTTTTTTGGACATCCTTTTAATGCGTGTGTCCATTTCATGATGTGCGATTTACAAGCATACCAGCCCACACTGTGCTGGGTGTTCAGCAATTTTTGACCAGAAACAGCATGACGTCCATGCTCCACCCTCCCTATTCACCCAATCTCATCCCAAGTTACTGACTTTTTTTTTTTTTCTCGTACAAAAAAAGTCCTCAAAGGGAAACATTTTGCCAATGTGGAAGAGGTGAAACAAAAACCGGCAGAAGCACTAAAAGGCATCAAAACTGACGAGTTCAAAAACTGTTTTGAGCTGTGGAAAAAGCATCTTGATAGATGTATTGCATCAAATAGAGAGCACTTTGAAGGTGACTGAAGTTTAAATATGTAATAATAAACACAATTTTTAAATTAAAAATTCTGATTTTCTGGGGATCCTCACACACACACACACGCACCCACACACACACATTTATCACACATACACATATATGTGTGTGTATATATATGTGTATATATATATATGTATATGAGAGAGAGACAGAATATATCTCACTGGATCACTTAGGCTGGAATACAGGGAGCACTATCATTTCTCATGGCAGCCTCAAACTCCTAGAAATTTTTTTCTGTTTTCTTTTTCTTTTTTTTAAGAGATAGAGTTGCATTATGTTAACTAGGCTGGCCTTGAACTCCTGGCCTTAAGTGATCATCCCGCTTCAGCCTCCCGAAGTGCTGAGATTACTGGCATGCACCACCGCATCTGGTTGCCAAGTATCTTTTTCTTACTATCAATGAATTACTTTGGCATTTCCAGGCACATGTCAGCTTCCTAGGAGTTGTGTCTCTTCAGGTAAGCAGACAACTCAAGTGTCTGAACCAGAGGGGGTGAGATGCCAACCTCTGACTGTGTGACTCCTCCCAGATAACGCCCTCTCGAGGCCCTGCCTGGGCTATCAAAACCCCTCTGTTTGGGCAGCTCCATCTTTTCCAATGTCTGTTTAAAGTTGATATGGAAATACATCAGACATCCAGAGGAGTACACAGACCATATAAGCATAGCCCAATAAATGTCCTCACAGTGAACACACCCAGGCGAGCTGCATCAGGTGAAGAAATAGGACAGTGCTGACCCTCCAGGGAGACACCACAGGTTCCCCCCCAGTCGTTATTGCTTTCCTCAGATGTAACCACTGTTCTGACTTTTGCCGCCATAGATTAATTTTTTTCAATTGTTCTTTAACATTTATTAGAGCATGAATGGCTCCAGGGCAACAGTGTCCCTCTGGGCACCCCAAGGAGGGTGTTACAGGCTCAATAGTGTCCCCCTAAAATAGGTATGTGGATGTCCTAATCCCCAGTGCTTCAGATTGTGACCTTATTTGGAAATAGGGTGATGGAAGATGTAGTAAGTTAAGATGAGGTCATACTAGAGTAGGGTGGGTCCCTCATCCCATATGACTGGCATCCATGTGAAGTCAGAGACCCAGGGAGAACACCATTTGAAGATGAGGAATTAGAGTGACCTAGTCATGAGAGGAGGGATGTTCAAATTTGCTGGAAAGCCATCCAGGGCCAGGAAGAGGCAAGGAGGGACCCTTTCCTACAGTTTTCAGAGGGAGCCTGGCTTCACCAACACCTTGATTTTTGATTTCAGACTTCTAGCCTCCAGAGCTGTGAAACAGTACATTTCTGTTGCTTTAAGTCACCCAGTTTGTGGTACTCTGTTCCAGCAGCCCTGGGACACTAATACTGAGGGTCTGCAGTAGGACTGGTGCTCTGATCCCTCTTCTTGGCATCCACTGAGCACACCTAGCCCTTGATCCTGGGATGGCCCAGAGGTACCCGCTATCCACACTGCTCCTTTCTAAACTGAGTCACAGCAGGCCTCTCTTGCCCCTGGCTGCTCCCTGTCTGTGATGTTCCCCCGAGGAAGACTGAGATTTCTTTACTGTTCTATGGCTTTGTCTTCATTTCTTGGCTCTGCTCTGCACTAGCATAATCAAACTGAGTCAGTGTGGTTTCCTGATAGGCTCCAGGCTGAGCCCTGAAGACCTGTTCCTTTGCACCTCATCTGGGTCTCTACTGAAGTGTTCTTACCCATCCTCCCAGACCCAGGCTGGGTATATATCTCTGTTGCAGTTTTCCCCAGTTCCTCTGGTCCGGAGTGGTAGAAAAAAAAAAAAAATCAGCTCATTTTATTTTTTGAATGAAATCCCCGTTTTTCAAATAATGTGGCCTGTTGTCAATAAAGCCTTCATTTTGCTGTGCTTAGGCATATCAGAGATCTGGTTTTATTTGAGAAAATAAAAAGCCTTAAGATCAAAAAGCAGTCCAACAATTAGGCTTTGGTTAGTCATAGGGAACTGCGCAGGACACGTTAGACCACAGGATGTCCTTTCTTCAGCAAAGGATTGGCTTTAAACTTCCTTACAGCTTATCTGTTTTTTTAATTTGGGGCTGAGTTTCTGGTGGTAGGGGAATCACAAGGACGGTACTGTTATAAAGTCCCCAGGGTGACTTCATGGGCTCAGGCCAGTTGCTGTACTCTGCTTTCGTGCCCTTGCTTTGGGACCTAAGGTGGCGTTTCTTTTAAGTACTCTTAGCACAGACTGTCCTCTGGTCTCGGATGCCATAGTCTTGAGTGATTGAAGAGTAGGTGTGAGTCCCTAAGCGACCCTTTCTGTTCAGAAGCCACAATTAATGCTAGTAACAGTGGGAAAGAACTTTCATAAGTTTAAGAAATCCTAGTTTTGGTTTCTGATCTATTTGCTCTTCCTTATTACCTTGTTAAACCTCTTTCAACTATTCTAGTCCCTGCTGTTTATACGTGGAAAGTACTGTGCCCTTTGAGAAGGGAGTTTTAGCTAATCATATGTTCTTTATAATACACATTTTATATAATTGAAAAATTGTGACTGAGTGTACTTTGAACCTGTAGTTAGGAGGTGAGGGTGGGGGCAAAAATTTATGTTTATGTTATATTTGTCTGTGTTTAAGTGTGTGATGATATGGGCTTGCCTTTAGTATGTCTGGTCTCCCAGCTCAGCACCCTGAGATTTCATGGACTTGATAGGTAATAAATATCTGTGATGGATAGACAGTTAGATAGAGAGAGGGATGGGATTGGATTGATGGATGGGTGGATGGATGGATGGGTGGATGGGATGGGATATATGGATGTATAGATTGATTGATGGACAGATGGATGGACAAATAAATGATGGAGCTGCTCCATCTGCTTGGCCAGTTTTCTCACTAAACTCATGTGAATTTCAGTTGATTTCAGGACTGCCTCTTGAAGCCTGGGAGGGTTTTCCTAAGCCCAGGAAAATTTTCAAAGCTCGAGCCAGGAATCTAGAAGGGATATCTCCTTGGCCTGCCTATGGAATGTGCTAAAATATTTTTCTAGTTGTTTGTGAAAGAGGGGCAAACTTCAGACTCTGTTGTGACCCTCAGTGTACTGGGAGTGACTTCTTTCACTGGGAATCAAAGTTTTTTAAAATTTTAAATTTACCTTATTGGTGATGGTGTACACTTCTGTAGGAGAAGAGACTTTTCTTCTCTCACCTGGAAGCCCCTCTTTGAGTTTCCTTTTGTATTTTCTAGAGTGGGTTATTTTATAGTGAAGAATGCAGTGGGTAAGTAGCTATCCATGTTTTGGAAGATCTACCTTTTAATGTTTTCTCAGAATCTTCTTTGTAGAAAATAATGTTAAAGATATAGGTATTCTGTAGATGCATTTTTCACATTTTTTTAGTGTAAACATAACTTTTAATTTAAAAAGTTTTAAATTCTGCAATCTTATTTAAATTTTTTATTGATACATATTAGATGTACATATTTTCAGTGTACATGTGATATTTGATATATTCATATAATCAAATCAGAGTTATTAGGATATTTGAGTCTTCACATATTTGTAAACTTGACTTCAGTTTACACTTAGTAATAAACCCTGTTACAATGTCTTTGAGCTAAAAATTGCCATTCATATAAATAGATTGTTTATATTCACACCATTTATAAGTCTAACATCTATAAGATCAAAGTCCAGGCATTTTATTGCTGTTTAATTATCTTATTTGCCAAACATTGCCTCTGGCACATAGTAGGCATTCACATCCCTTGAAAAAATGTGGTGACCTTTCTGTAAAGTTGTGCCTTGGATTATTTTCTGACCAGAACACAGAACAAAGCATTCCAGAGAAACCTTGGTTTGTTTATCTACTATCTCCAATGCACTGATTTTTCTGCCCAGTCAGTGTGGTTATCAGGAAGAGAATGTGTTTGTAAGAAGACTATTTTCTGCATTTACTTTCTCTTTAATATGTTTTGTTTTCAACAGGATTAGTATAGAGTCACCAAAACTAGAAATGTGTGCTCTCACTTGAAATGCTGTTTCATTTCCCTTTTCAGAGATTCATAGTATTTTAAATAGCTAGATATTTTATGTGTATTGAACTACCAAAGGTTTACATTTTTAGAAAAATAAAACTCTGTTTAAAAATGAAATTTCAATTTTAAAGTATTTTCTAGCGATGTGTAGGAATCACTGGCTAAGTAAACTGTTTTTTACTAGATTGGCAATGAAGGTTGCAGGAAGCGACCAGAGGGGCAGTTCCCCAAATGGTGCCAACACACCAGACAACAAAGGCCCTAGGTCCCAGCTTCTGTGAGCACAATTCCCCCGCGCCAGTCAATTTCAAGCCTTCCCCGTGCGAATTTCAAACCTGCAAGCCTCCAATCCGTAGTCAGCTTTGTTATGCGTCCAATAGGACCATAACAAGGCATTGGCCCCACCCTACTCCCATGCAGCTCCTCCAATAGGAGCATAGCACGGCCCCTTCCAGCCCCTGTCTGGCTGACAAATACAGTCCTCTCCCCACAACTCTTGTCTCTCTGTCTCTCTTTCTCTCCGTCTCTGCAGCTCTCTCCCTCTCTGCAGCTCTCTCCCCGCCTCTCTCCCACTTCCTCTCTCTCTCTTACTCTCTCTTTCTCTCTCTTTTTTTCTTTTTTTCCTTTACAGATCCTCTCTGTAACAACCCCATTTGAATAAATCTCTTGGTCCTGGCCGGGTGTGGAGACATTACTGGCGCCGAACTTCTTTCAGGCAAAAAGAGATTTGGCTGCAAGATGACATTTAGATAAGCAAATCTCTAAAAACAACCTAAATGTCTATTCCAGGGAATGGATAACTTTGTGATATATTTGGTTGATGGAATTCTGCATTTAAAAAGAATGAACCAGACTTCAAAACCAAAAGTACAAGTGATAAACACTGATTTTAGAATATTATGTACTCACTACATAAATGTTAAGCATTACTTAAAACAATATCATATACTACATAATGTCTATGGATGTGTGTGTGTGTGTGTGTGTGTGTGTGTGTCTGTGTGTGTCTTTGTAAGTGTGTATAAATAAAAAAGTGGGCTGGCTATCAAATTCATGGTATTGGTTGCCCCTGGGAGAAGAGAAATAGGTATAGGCAAAGGAACATAAATCTAGTTTTAAAAATTCCTGAGATGATATAGCTATTTTGGTTAATGGGATCATGGGCATTTATTATATTATTATTATTATATTGGGCTTCTACTAACATTTCTGTAATAAAAAAATTCTGTGTGATATTTTCTAATGAAATAGATTTCAACTAGGAACTTTTCGTTTACTAAGAGTCTGGGAATGAGACTGAAGCTGTTGTTTAATGTAGCTAATATTTCATGATAGCATTATGTAAAAAATGAAAACAGAAAATTAACAGAGCTCCAGGTTGACCTCACTCTTTGTAGATGACAGGTTAGGAATAAATACCCCAGCAGCAAACTGTCTCGTTTGAAAACAGGCTTAATACCTTCTAGCTAGTCATTTAACTTTGAGAGGCCTCAGTTTCTGTATCAATAGAATGAGAATAATAGTGCCCATACCAGTGCTGTTGTGGGGATTACATGAGTTCGTGTACCTGAAGCCTGGAAGGCAGTAGGTGTGCAAAAATTGGCTATTATTATTTTCACCACCACCCCTACTATCTGCTGCCTCAGTTCTTGTCCTATTTTCATTCTCACCTTAGATTCTTCACAAATGCTGCTTTCTCTGCCTGGAATGTTCTTTCTTCTACCCTGCTTCATCTGGTAAACTTCCTTTCATCTTTCAGAGCTGCTTCTGGTCCTGCCATACCTGGGTCAGTTCCTAGTCAGCCCACAACTGTAACTTGATAATTACTTGTGAACTGCTTGCAGATGACTGCCTCTCTTAATGGACCGTAAATTGTTTTTCTTCTTCATTGCTGTATTCCCAATACCTAGAACAGTGTCTGGATAGAGTAGGCACTGGGAAACTATTGAGTAAGTCAACCAAGTTACGCTAGAAGATGAAAACATTCGGTGTTAATTTTATGCAAGAAATGAATTTGAAATGCACTTTGCCACAACAGTTAATCTCCTGGTTTTAGGAAGTAAATCTAGGATTGTTTGATTTCATAACAACATCTGCCATATGTATTGGTTTATTTGTAACAGTAAACTATAAGGTACCCCAAATTAAGATTCACCTCATTTTGTAACTTGGCTTTACGAGACTATCTGATGTCCACTAGGATATGTGCTGTTACATATTTTCATTTGTTGTAGAAAACAGGGCGGTTTTCAATAAGGTAATGTTAAGGTTTGATATATACTTCTCTGATTGCTCACTCTCAAGCTAACTCATTTCTTTCTTTTTAAAACAGCAGATATTTCCTAAGGGCCATTCAGAAAAAAACTGAAATAATAAGTAGTTTGACAGGGGGGAGACTTCTGTAAATCAGATAGAATGTCATTTGTAGCATTTAAGCAAACTAGAACAGTAAACCCTTTGGAAGGGGGACTTTCAGAGTCAGAGAAGTGATTGGAAACTGGTTCTCTCTTCACTGTAGCTTTATTTGCTTTGAGAGAGAAACATAAGAATGCTTTCAAATTTGAGGAAGGACTGTATATTCAGATATCAGCATACTTCTCTGAGAAAGGCATCACAGAATTTTGAACTGATTGAACCGACTGCATTAGCTCAGTTGAGGAGCAGAGCAAAATATGGCCAAGCAAGAAATGTGGACTTCCAAAGCATTGAAGGGATCCGCGTGATTTGTATAGGTGGCAGGGAGGTGAAATTCTGAGCTACAAATAGAACTCAAAGCCCTGTACTGAAAAAGAGGGCTACAAAATTGTGCCCTTGGGAGACTTTCCCTGCTCCCTTTGGAAACACAGGGCCATATGTATATATTCCAATAACTTTAGGGGATACAAATAGTTTTTGGACAGGGCTTTACATGTACATTCCCCCACACTGTACCCAAATGGTGATTTTTCGTTTCTCCACCCCTTCTCTTCTCCCTCTTCTGAGTTTCCATGACACCATTCTTTATGACTTTGGGCCTCCTTGTTTTAGCTCCCACGTATGGATGAAAACATGCAGTGTCTGGTTTTCTGTTCCTGAGTTAGTTCACATAGGATGATGTGCTCCAGTTTCATCTAAGTTGCTTCAAATGACATTATTTCATTCTTTTTGATGGCTGAATAGTATTCTGTAGTGTGTGTGTGGTATATACACACATACCACATTTTCATCACCCACTGCTCACTTGGGCATTTAGGTTGATTCCATGTTTCTGCAATTGTGAATTGGAAACACAGGCTCTTGTAAGAGAAATCCCAGGAATTACTTTAGAGTCATGTTTTCTTGCATCTAACATCTTGGTTAACTGTAGCATATTGAAGTCACAAATTAATTAATTAATTCACTCATTCATGTATTCCTCAGAGCACATTTATTTGGCTTCATTTACTTTCCAAGCTCAGAGTAGGAACACCCTATTTTCATGGAAGTGGAACATCTCTTCTTTAGAATTGTGCAAAACTAATTATTGTGTAGAGTATGACCATAGAGGTATAGAATATAGTACTCTTTTGGAAATTTGAATGTGTGGACTCATAAAACACTGCTATTAAACACTTAACCTGCTTATTAATAATCTGTCCCCAATTTGGGGTTGGACAAGACTTTTGCAATCATGTAGTTAGAAGATTGTGCAGTGAACATACTTTGGGAAACACTGGTTTAAGTAATGTTTTGATGCTCCTGTTCACCCTATGTCTTTACCACTCAAAGTATGGGCCACAGATGAGCAGCATTGGTGTTGGCATCACCTGGTAGCTTGCTAGAAATGCAGATGATCAGATCCTACCCCAGACCTACAGAATCAGCAGCTTAACAAGATGCTCAGGTGATACCAATGGATTTTAAAGTTTGTTAAGCATTACTCTGCACACCCTGCCAAGTGGTGCTTAGAACAGAATGTCTTTCATAGCAAGTGACCCACTATGCAACCTATATTACCTTTAGGCAGTCTAAATATTAGTAAGTTATTTCTAGTACTGAGCTCAAACTTAATTCCTTGAATTTTGCTTTTGCTTGTCTGAACTGCCTGGTAAGCCTCCAGAGCCTGGCTAATTAATTCCTCTTCTTCACGGAGGCCTTTCAAACATGAAATTGGGCTATCTTGTTTCTTTCCTTGATTTAAGCTTCTCCAGGTGTAACTAAGTCTCCTTCTCCCAAGCAGTTCCTGGTATGATATTGCTTGAGGTTTCTGTTCAGACTAAATAACCCTAAAGAAGCCTTCCAACTTTAAGGTTGATGGATCATGATGGATTCTTTTTTTCCAGTTAGTAATAAGTAATAGTGGGTAGAAGAGGATAGAAACCAAGGAACTGTGCTTTCTATATATTTAGGAAGAGTAATTCTGAGGCACAGATTTGTCATGATCCATAATTTCTGTAGGTTAAGAATTCTGCCACTCAAGAGCACACTTTGCTTTTCTTCTAACTTCCAAATTTCATTTTTTGTTTCTCTGAAAATTTTAAAATGTATGTACTTTAAGAAAAAATCCCAGCAATCCACAACTCAGTACATCAACTAATTTCATTTTTCTCTAATGCCTTTCAGTACATTAAGTCCTCACTCAATGTCATCAATAAGTGTTTAGAAACTATGACTTTAAGCAAAAGGACCTACAGCAGGTCCTTGAATAATATCATTTTGTTCAACATTGTTTTCTTATAATATTGATGAGAAAAAAAATAGGTTTTGTTCTGCAGTGTTGTGCTTAAAGTTGCAGTTTCAAAGAGCCTGTGGATAATGTTAGGTGATATACATCTTGCACACATATGCATCTAACACATAGAAATAATCTGAATGTTTTCAACTTTTAAAAATTTTCCTTCTTTACTTGGTAAAATCTGACTTTTAAAATGTTACTCTGGGAGTTTTGTAATAACAGGCATACTTATTTTCCTATTGAAGGACATTAGGGTTCATAAGTGGCTTCTGAAATAAAATTTTTGCCAAACATATATTTATATGTTTCCTAATTTTTTGATTTAAATAACACACATTTTCTACTAACACAAGGGAATGTAGTGGCAGAAAAACTCCCATCTTCATCTTCTTAAGGTTCCAACTGGGTCCAAGAATTAAATTGACAAAAGATAGATTAGCAGGAGAAAATCATACACATTTATTTTATAATTTTATGTGGCACAAGAGCCCTCATAGAGAAATAAAGACCCCAAGAAGCAGTGAGAGTCAGTTACAGACATACCTTATTTTATTGTTTCACTTTATTGAATTTCACAGATGTTGCATTTTTTACGATTTGAAGTTTTGTGGCAACCCTGTGTCCAGTAAGCTTATCAGCACCATTTTTTCCAATATCATGTGCTCACATTTTGGTAATTCTCACAATATTTCTTACTTCTTCATTATTGTTCTGTGTGTTATAATGATCTGTGATCCATGTTCTTTGATGCTCCTATTATAATTGTTGGGACACCACAAACTAAAAGACAGTGGAACTTAATCAGTAAATCTTGTGTGTGTTCTTGACTGTGCCACTGATCAGCCTTAATAATCCTACAGTTGCCTCTACATGGTCAAGTAAAATGAAGAGTTCCACATCTCTCAATTTAAATCAAAAGCTGGAAATCAGCAAGGCAAGTGAGGAAGATTGTCAAAAGCCAAAAGCTACGTTTCTTGAGACAGCCAAGTTGTGAATGCAAAGAAAAGGTTCCAAAAGGAAATTAAAAGTGGTACTCCAGTGACCACACAAATGATAAGAAAGTGAAACAGCCTTATTGCTGACACAGAGAAAGCTTTATTGGTCTGGATAAATGATCAAACCAGCCACAAAATTCCCTTAAGCCAAGCCTATTCCAGAGTAAGGCCTTGTCTTCAATTCTGTGATGGCTAAGAGAGGTGAGAAAAAGTTGAAAGCTAACAAGGTTAGTTCATGGTGTTTAAAGGAAAAAAGCTATCTTTGTAACATAAAAGTGTGAGGTAAAGCAGTAAGTATTGATGTAGACATTGCAGCAAGTGACCCAGAAGATACAGGTAAAATAACTGAAGAGGGCTACGCTAAACAGATTTTTGATGTAGATGAAACATCCTTCCTTTGGAAGAAGATGCAATCTAGGACTTCATAGCTAGAGAGGAAAAGTCAAACCCTTCTTCAAAGCTTTAAAAGACTCCTTGTTAGAAGGTAACACAGCTGGTGATGTTAATTTAAAACCAATGCTCACTTACCATTCTGAAAATTCTAGGGCCCTCAAGAATTATGCTAAATGTACTCTGCTTATGCTCTATAAATGGAGCAACAAAGTCTAGATGACAGCATATCTGTTTACAGCATGGTTTACTGGATATTTTAAGCCCATTGTTGAGATCTGATGTTCATTAAAAAATAAAAAGGTCCTTTCAAAATATTACAGCTCATGTACAAAGATTTGTGTCATGCCTGCTAACACAACATCCATTTTGCAGCCTGTGGATCAAGGAGTAATTTTAACTTTCAAGTCTTATTATTTAAGAAATGTATTTCATCGGGCTAGAACTGCCATAGATAGTGATTCCTTTGGCAGATTTGGGCAAAATAAATTGAAAACCTTCTGGAAAGGATTCACCATTCAAGGTGTCATTAAGTATATTTGTGATTCATGGGTGGAGGTAAAAATAACAACATTAACAGGAATTTGGAAGAAGTTGGTTCCAACCTTCTTGGATGACTTTGAGGGATTCCAGACTTCAGTGAAGGAAGTAACTGCAGTTGTGGTGGAAACAATGAGAGAAATAGAATTAAAAGTAGATCGTGAAGACAGGGCTACATTGCTACAATCCCATGGTAAAACTTGAACAGATGAGGAGTTTCTTCTTATGGATGAGCAAAAAAAGTGCTTTCTTGAGATGGAATCTACTTCGGGAGAAGATGTGGTGAAGATTATTGAAATGACAACAGAAATTTTAGACTATTACATAAACTTAATTGTTAAAGAAGCAGCAGGTTTTGAGAGGATTGATTCTATCTTTGAAAGAAGTTCTACTGTGGGTAAAGTTGCTATCAACAGTATTTCAATACAACAGAGAAGTCTTTGGTGAAAGGAAGAGTCAATGTAACAAACTTCATCATTGTTTATTTTAAGAAATCGGCACAGTCAACCCAACCTTTAGCAACTACCACCCTGATCAGTCATGGTACCTGATCTCAAACCAGGTGAAGTGGGGACCAAAGGGAGGTCCTGTATGATTGACCACTTATCTACCTAATCCTGAAATGTTCCCCACAACTTTAAAAAAAAAGAATATGACTCACTTATGTCTCAAATGATCACTAGCATTTTTAAGCAAAATTTTAAAGGTAAGATATATACATTGTTTTTTAGACATAATGCTATTGCACACTTGATAGATTACAGTGTAAACAAAACTTTTATATGCACTGAGAAACTAAAAAATTTGTGTGACTTGCCTTATTGTCGTATTTGCTTTATTGTGGTGGTCTGGAATCAAACCTGCACTATCTCTTAGGTATGCCTATACTTATGTACTGGATTGAACAAAGGACAGTACACTGTGAAAATATACCTAAGTGTGGGGAGACTTAAAAGATAAGAGCTATTTTAACTAGAGTTCTGTCTCAATTTTTCGTCCTTGAAGATAAGGATGTTGCTTTTTTTTTTTTTTTTTTAAATCTAGTGTAGGGAGGGCATCTTTCACGTGAGAATTTCATCTACTTTCAAGAAACAGCACAAAGGTCAAAGTGATCTTCTTGTACTTGATGTTTTTCAAGCGCCTTTAATGTAAGCATATTTTAACTTCTTCAAGAGCATGCAGGTTTGTGTGTGTGTGTGTGTGTGTGTGTGTGTGTGTGTGTGTGTGTGTATCAGGGTTAGTCTTATGTAAGACAAGATGTGGCAGGAGCAGTTAGAGATTTATTTCAGTTTTTATTTTGAGACAGTCCACAGCACATTCTTAAACTAGTTGCTCTTCTCAATAATTTCCCCATGCTTCCTGTATCTTCACTTTCTTATAGATATTTTTGTTTCTCGACCTCCTCCTCATCCTCCTTTCTCCCTCTGTTCCTATCCTCTTCTGATGGTTTTCAGAGCAGTAGCGCCTTCTCTCACCTCTGCTTTAACAGTAAAGCTGTGTATATGTGTGGAGAGAGGCTGAAAAATAAAACAGACGGTTCTTTCATCACCAGGTTGCTTTGGATGAATTGAGCTGGATATGTTATTATTTTTAAGGAGACTGAGCTGGATCCTTTGGAAAAAGGCATGAACGACAGTCATGTAATATGTGGTGTTGGTTTTGCTGTTGGATTTTTTTGTTTTGTTTTGTGTTTGGTAATTTCATCATCCTGCAAAGCATTTTTTAAAAAGCAGAAGCAATTTTACTAAAATAGCATTTTCATTAAAATTCTTTAAGTGGCTTTAGTTTTTTCTAGGGTAGTTGAGCCATTCTTTTAAGTTCATTATCTTTGTGTTTTATTTCAGCACTTGCTAGTAAAGAAGAAGCACAGTCCTTGACCTTGGATAATTTCTATTAGAGAGACTCCAGCAATTCAGAATTTAGCCAACAGCCTCCTGAACTTTGGCATCCTGGCACATTCTTCATCTTCAGGAACAGAAGGCCTTTGGGAAACAGATTTCTACCAGTGCAGGTAAGCAAAGGCAACATTACCATTGTCTCAGATTTCTGGAATGTTCTTATACATTGTATATATGTTCTTATACAATGTTTATATCTCTTGTTTGTGATGTTGCAATCCCCTCTCCTTCTATGAATCCAGCTATTGGTTATTTTCTCTCTTAATAGTTTTTCAGGTGGCCAGAGGGGCCTATGAGATTGTTCATATAGTCAATGGCCTTTCAGGATATTCCAAAGCTGAGCTATAGAAATTTTAAATATGATTTTTATTCTTGATACGAATGGGCCTTTTGGGGGGACTGTTCTAAGCCAACATGTAATTAAGGAATAAAAATCTAGAGTATTACATGCACCATAAATGCGTATTGTAGAAGTAATCTTGGGCAAGAGGCATGCCCCTTTGGGCCTTGTTTTCTCAACAGTAGTAATTCTAGTTCCTTCTCTGTCTTTACATGAAACAGTTAATAATAATTTCATGAAATTACCTTGTAATTTGTAGGCTTATTCTAGTTACTGTTCTTGGAACCCCATGCACAAATTTCAGACATCAATGCAAAATTTCATTCTGAGAAAGCTCTAGAGTTCAAATGTCCACCAGGAATTACCTACATGTTGTACTCATGAATCTAAGCAGCTTTTTGGAGTTTTATCAGAAAGTGATACTAGCATTTTTGCTACATTACAGTCATGTTTGGAGATCTTTTTGTGAAAGATACTTATTGACAGAGAACATTGTGCTTTAGTGGTATCAGCTAGTCGTACATTCACAAAGATTTTGTGATTGAGTCCCAAGGAATCTCTTGAACTCTTGCTTGTTCACACTGAGATTGTTCATGATGGTTTCAAAGCCCTTGCCAGCATTTTCCTGAGACACTGGACTCACAGAACTCTTGAGTACCATGAATCTAACCTGGAGGAAGGTCTAGATCCTCAGTATTTTTTTTTAATTGCCAACAACATCTTAATTTAATGAAATGTGGACTGTAATCATCTTGGCGATTTGCAGAGCTGCCTTTTCTGTCAATCTTTACATTTTCTGGCATCAAGAAGATGGAAGTATTTGAGAGTCTTTGTAGCATAATGATGAAGATGGATTCTGATGTGTGCCTAGGCTCAAGTCCCAGCTCTGCCACTTACTACTTTGTTATCCTGGGGCAAGTTAATTTCTGTATGCTTTAGTGTCATTATTCACATGACAGAGAAAACAATAATGATGGCTTTCTTAAAGGATAGTTTTGAGGATTAAACTAATTCTATGTCTAAAGTAATTAGAACAGTTCATATAAGTGTTTTGTGAAATTTAAGTATTTTTATTGTCACCTGTTGCACAGTGTTCACTGTCTGCCTTCAATCTCTAGCCTAGGGCTGACAGATATTCCAATCTTCCTTTTCTTACCTTGTCAGACATTGCTAAGTCACCATGGCATTTGCTTCTAAGCTTAAGACACAACATATGCATCCTTCTCAATATTAGAATGAATCCAAATGAGAATGTATGAGGAAACCTGTCTCCCAATTCAGAAGATTGTAGAGTTCTTCATTTTATGTCTTGCTTTAAAAATATACATTTGAAATGATTACAAATGGGGGGGGGGATTGTTTTTACTTATTATGTTTTATGAAAAACATAAAAAAGTGTGGCTTCTATGGCCAGAAATAGGGTCTAATTCTAAGATGAGTTTTGCCAGTGAATGACTACTGTTTTGAATGCCTTCCACTTTGTATTCAGAAGCAGATGAGCAAAGCTTCCTGTCATAGATACTTTCAAATGTTCAAATGAATGTGCAGCAATAATAGCACAGGAATGGAAACTTAATTTTTTGAGGCTATTATTAGCACAATGTCATGAGTTTCTTAGGATCCCTACCAGGACATTTTGAAGCTCATTTTTTAATGAGGCGTTGGTGTATGGGCAGCTAATATTTCACCAATTAAAAAAAAAAAAAAGAAAGAAAACAAAATTAGGAGAATCCTTAGCATGTGCCTGATACTTAAGTGCTTGATGTTTACTACTTGTCATAGCTCTAATAGGTAAGATTTTTAATCCCCATTTTACACCTGAGGGAACTGAACTATAAAGAGGTAAAGCAAATTCCCAGGATGATAAAAACCAGTCAGAGAAAGAGCCGAGGCTCAAACTCAGGGGGTCTGATTCCCAAGCAAACAATTTTATGCGGCTACCCTAATTATGCAGCTACCCACAAAGAACACATTGCATGAAAAAGATGATGAGAAGCAAGATGGAAGGACCAAATTATGGAATTCTGAAGTGCTAGGCGAAGTGACCAGATGAGAGCCGAGCTGTGAGGATTTTATGCTGTATACAGCGTGTGGGCTTCAACAGAAGAGAATTGCAGGCAGCTAAGGTGAAAAGCAATGAGAACATGGGTTTAGGAGACAGAATTGAGATAACAGCTTGAGAACACCTGTGTTTGGGTGGACAGAGGAGGAAGAGGAAATCTAGGTGGACCTGCAGAGAGAGAATGGATGGAGGCCCAGGCCAGTGCTGTGCCCCTCAGGGGAGGTGGGTCAGGAACTGAAAACTGTCACGGTCAGAGAGGATTGGAACGAAACAAAGATGAGTGGGTTTAGAGATATTCATTCATTCATTCCTTTATTGATTTGCCTATTTTCTCATCACATAAGTAAATATTATCGTTTGTTCATGAGGAGACAAGAATTGTGCTGGAGGGGAACCTAGGTAAAAATGTTCTGTGCCACTGACTGTGCTACCTATTAGCCAGATCACCTTTGATGCATTTAAAAAATTTTTCTAAATCCTGGTTACCTTTTCCTGTAACATAGTACAAATGTCCTTGACTCTTGTGGTCTTTTCATCTTTAAGATCTGTGAATCTTGGGTCCAAACTGTGGATAGCAATAATTGGAAGCATTGTTGTTGATGTTTGTTTGGTGATTCATTTGGCACTTTTCGGTGACTCAGAAGGAGATTTAGAATGAAGTGTGTGTCCTCAGGTGTAACTTGAGTAGAAGAATCCTATGTGTTTTCTCTCAGGAATACTGGTAGTATTGTAGTGATACCAATAATAGATGGAAGGATCTGATTGAAAATAATATGGGAAGGACAGTGTCCAGGGAATTTGCAAAGAAACCACAAACATTCCCTAGAATGGTGAGGGAAATTTTTTTCAAAGCCACTTATTTTCAAAGAACGTCTGACTAGTTTCTTCAGGGAAAATTCTGTTGTTTGAAAACTTTAAAAGGTCAAGCCCCAAAGACTTTAAAGACACATGGAATTTAGAATGAGCTTCCAGTTTTCCTCAAAAGCTATGTTTTTTTTTTGTAAAGTGCTGATGCTCTAAGTTAGATACAATTCCTCTTTTCTCTGACCTCCTGCAGTGATTCTCAAACAAACAGGTCACCTGGGAGTCTTGCTAAAATGCAGATCCTGACTCAATGGGTCAAAAGGTGAGGCTGGGATTCCATGGTCCTACCAACTTCCCAGGTGATGCCTACCAACTTCCCAGGTGACCACACTTTGAGTCTAAAATATTTTGGGTCTAAAATATTTTGCTTTATTTCTCATAACGGATAGTCAAAATCATTGTGAAATAATATATCTTAGCTCCCTTATAAGAGGTCATAGCATTAGGAAGTGTTCGATATTAATAGATTAAGAGTTTCTTATCTTGGTCAGTGATTTGTATTATTCAACAGCATCAATCATTTGAATTGCTATAGGAAGGAACTTTTTAGTTTTAACTGAGAGATCAAAGTAAATTTGTTCTTCCAAAATGGGCACCGGGATGCAATATAAAGTTTTCATATAAAGTTAAAAATATATTTACTATATGACCCATGAAAGCATATATCCACCTAAAGAATTGTACCTGAATGTTCAATGCAGCTTTATTTACAGCAACCAAAAATTGCAAAGAAACCAAAAGTGTCTTGTCTGGTGAATTGATAAACAAATTGTGGTATAGACATATATGGAGCAAAAAGAACACACTCCTGGTATAAACAACAACATGGACAATTTGTCAAAAAGCATTGTTATTAAAGGAAGCCAGAAATAAAATATATACTGTGTTGTTTTATTTATGCCAAATTTTAGAAAAGGCAAAACTATAATGATAGCTGATCAGGTTGCCAGGGGCCAGGAAGTGGGAAGAGGTAGAATTTTGATGACAAAGTGGGAAAAAGGAGCTTTTGGGGTTGATGAAAATGGTTAGAATAATGACTTCAGAGATTGCTACCTGATTTTATAGATGTTTCCAAAACTCATCAAATTGTACCCTTAAAAGTGGTGAATTGTATTGTATGCAAATTTTATCCCTAGGTACTCAGGAGGCTGAAGCCAGAGGATTGCTTGAGAACAGGGGTTCGAGACTAGCCTGAGCAATATAATGAGGCCCCCATCTAGAAAGAAAGAAAGAAGAAAGAAAGAAAGAAGAAAGGAAGGAAAGAAAGAAAGAAAGAAAGAAAGAAAGAAAGAAAGAAAGAAAGAAAAACAGAAAGCTAATAATGCTAATTTTAAAAATCAGCCACAGTCATCACCTGTAAACAATATCTAATACTTCTTGGAGGTTGATATTTTATCAGTGGGAAGTTAATATGAGGATATAGATAAAATTTCCATTTTAAGGGAAGAAGTGAGACTCTGGAAGAAAATGTGAATAGACAGTAGGAACATAAGAAGTTCCCTTAAAAGCTTACTTGTGTATTTGCAATGGAGCAGAGTCTAAAGAGAAAGGTCTTGAAAACAGGAACTCTAGTTCATTTATTTTTAGCATCTGGTATAGTTGCTGTTCGCTGAGTGATTTTAGTGTGTCCAGCTGTGCTATTAAAAAAACAAAATTCTGCTGAAAAATCATTTCTCTCCTTTTTACATTCTTTGAGCACACCCCATTTTCAGGTGAGGATTTGGTCATCTGCTTTGGCAGTGAGAGCTTAGCGTTACATGAAGCAATTTGTCTACCAATGCTAAGGAGGAACACTGGCAAAAGCCCTGGCTTTCTTGGAAAATCTGAAAGATAAGGGTGTATGTGTGCATGCACATGTAGGAACCAGCTTTATATCATTTCACAAAAAAATTGAAGGAGGGAGGGAAAGAAAGCTAATTATACTGTTCCCCTTCTACAATGCAGAAAGAAAAGTTATGCCTCTAGAAATCAGTCAGAATTTATACAGTTGGTCCAATTTGTTGAAACTATATACATTTATTAGTTTTTGGAGGGGGCATACATCAAGTGATAATTTTCTATTAATTTACTCAGAGGGTTTTTTTTTCTTAATTCGTATGTAATAGTAGTTTATAACTTCAGATTTAAATTTAGCCTTTTCGGGTGTAATAGTGCATATTGTTTAAATTTGTATGTGCTATTCTTTATTTCTTTAATTAAGGCCTATTGAGAATTTTTTGGTCTTTCTAGCAGAAAATCCCATCCAGCAGACTACTGATTCCTTAAGAGTTATCTCTTTGTGAGGTGAATAGTTTTTCATATAATAATGTTTCTAAATAAGTAGATTTGATAAATAATGTGCATCATCCCCTTGTTTTATTTTAAAAAGGTTTTTATTAAGTGAACATATTAGGTTGACACTGTTATAGCTAAAAACACACTAATTATAGTTTTCTATAAGGCACAATTTTATTATTGTATGTATGTATGTGTTTGTTTATTTTTTTCCACTCAGCATCATGTTTCTTTTTTTTATTTTATTTTTAGATTCAAGGGGTTCATGTGCAGGTTTGTTACATAGGAATATTGCATGCTGGTGCGGTTTGTGCTTCTGATAAGCCCATCACCTGGGTGGTGGACTTATTCCCATTATTCCCCTCCCTCTTTCTCCACTTTAGGAGTCCCCAGTGTGTCTGTCTGCTTGTGTATATTCAGTGTTTAGCTTCTGCTTATCAGGGAGAACATATAGTGTTCAGTGTTCTGTTTCTGTGATAATTCTCTTAGGATGATGGTCTCTAGCTGCATCCACATTGCTGCAGAGGACATGATTTTGTTCTTTTTATGACTATGCAGTATTCCATGGCCTAAGACAAAATTTAGACATGTGGGCTTGAAATCAGACAGATCTCAGTTTGAATTCTGGCCACTGCCCTGGGTATTAAACATCTCTAGCATGGGAGTAATAATATGCCTGATGCCATCATTATGTGGAAAAAGGCTCGGTATTATGCTGGGCATTGAGTAAGTTCTTAATATACTGTGTTATTATTTTCATGTGCATTGCTGCCAAAGGGTGGAGGTTCTTGATATGTAAGTGAGGCATCCTCCTTAAATTTGGGCCATCTGATTAGAAATAAGAATTGGGAGCCGGGCTTGATGGCTCAGCCTGTAATCCCATGCCTTTGGGAGGCTGAGGTGAGTGGATTGCCTGAGCCCGCAGGTTCGAGACCCGCCTGGGCAGTGAGACCTCATCTCTACAATAAATCAAAAAATCAGCCGGGCGTGGTAGCGCGTACCTGTAATTCCGGCTACTCGGAAGGCTGAGGCGGGAGGATCGCGGGAGCCCAGCAAGTCGAGGCTGCGGTGGCCGGGAGCAGTCTGGGCAACAGAGTGAGACTCCAACTCAAAAAAAAAAAGAAGTAAGAATTGAACCTCAAGGGCGGGGGGGTGAATGAGTTGAAGAGGACTAAGGTCTTTACCCCCATCGCTGTGGGGCCCTGCGTGTTTCTATCAAGGCTAGGGCTCTTTGGAGATGGCTAGATCTGGGAGGCTTAGGCTTAGGGGACCTGTTGAGGCTGGACCAAAAAATCTAGACATTAATGCATGGCTAGAGCAGGAAAGCCTGTTGTTCTAGGTTTGCCTGCATGGACATGCAATTGCAGATAATCATCACAAAGTGGGCAATACGTGTAAAGAGGAAGGAAGGTAGGATATGAGATCTGCTGGCCATGTTCCACATAGTCTGGAACATGTGTCATTGTGAACTGAGGACCTGCGGATACCTGGATAGATGAAGGCCTGGATGAGGGCTGAATGGTCGCTGGTGTCAGCAGGGCCATCTGGTAAGGGTGTGGAGGGAAGCCATGAACAAGGGTATCTAGCTGAGGGGAGAGTTGTGGCTGAAATCTAATTGGCTGCTAAGATATTAGGCATTAGGTACTACACGGAGCCAGACGGAGTGTGCTTTTCTAACTTGCACAAAGATGGAAGTTAATAGGTTTTATTATTGAACAGCAGCAAGCTGAGTGTGAGAGGGGACCTAGTAGCAGAAAGAATAGGGCATCTGTCACTGAGGAAGCAGGGAACATAGGGGACCTGAGAGGAGCAGATGTGGCCATGATTTAGGATCCTGGTAACTAAAAAAATAGGAAGTTTGGCTGCAGAGCTGATGGGGTGGCTGGGAAAGAGGGCGATGCAGACACTAGAAAACTGTGATAGAATTTCCAGCAGCAGGAACACAGGTTTGGTGGATGCGATGTCCAGGGTCACTGTGGGATCCACAGGAGTCTAGCCAAACTGTGGGGCTGCTAGGCAAGGGCTCCTCGGGTATCCTTTTCCTGGGCTGAGAGCAGTCCCAGTGCTGAAGTGGCTGAGCCTGCAGATGGGCATCAGGAAGAACCTGCACCCAGGCTGGGACAGAACCTGGAACTGAGAAGCCAGGCAGGTGGGTCCATGTGTGCTCAGCATCTGGAGAAAAGGCTGTCATGGGCATTTCTTCCTTGGTGTTGTATGATATTGATTGAGTTACCCACAGGGTTTTTTACTAGAGGAGTAGTAAAACAATGCTTGCTGATATATTGCTGAATATACTTTTTTCTAGGTCGTTGGAAAAACAAGCACCCTTTGGTTTGAGAAAGCTTTTGGAGAGTAAAAAAAAAAAAAAAAAAAGGACCATTTTTCAAGTATCACTTCATAGGGTTTGTTTTGTTTTTATAAACTATACTGGCGTGGTTGGGAGGAGCAGGGTTGGGAAGAGCAAGATTGGGAGCGATAGGCTTTTATTTCAACAGAGCTTGAATCAGAAAGACTATAAACTTTCTGTTTCAACCATTCCTGGAGTTGATCCTGCTTAAGGAGCCAGTGGGATTGACAACTGGGAGAAACATTCTGTAATGATTAGTCTGGTATCAAAAGGATGGGCCTGGCTAGGTTCAGTGGCTCATGCCTGTAATCCCAGAATTTTGGGAGGCTGAGGCAGGAGGATTGTTGAGCCCAGGAGTTTGAGACCAGTCTACGCAACACAGCAAAACCTTGTCTCTATGAAAAATAAAAAAATTAGCAAGGCGTGGTGGCATGCACCTGTAGTCCTTGATCCTTGGAATGCTGAGGTGAAAGGATCACCCAAGTCCAGGAGCTCCAGGTTTCCATGAGACTTAGATTGTTGTGATCATGCCACTGCCTGGGTGACAGAGTGAGATCCTGGGAAGGAAGGAAGGAAGGGAGGGAGGGAGGGAG
>NW_007253016.1:79026-111951 GCF_000164805.1 Carlito syrichta | reverse complement strand
AAGAGGAAGGGGGGAAGGGGGAAGGGGGGAGGAAGGCAGCAAGGGAAGGAGGGAAGGAGGGAAGGAAGGAAGAATGGCCTGTGCTCACCCATGAAGGCTCACATGTGGGAGGAGGTGGTAGAATGCATGGGCTTCAGCTTGGTTGATAGGGGTTTGGGTCCCAGTTCTGCTCCTTGTCAGTTCAGGAAAGTGAATAACTCATTTCCAAGTTTCGTTTCCTTCTCTGTCAACTGGGAATTGTAACTTTACAATTCCTTTCACACAGTGGTGGTCAGGATGACCTGACACCAGAAGCAGTTATCACATGCCGTGGCACATGCTATACACTCATACATCTTAATGATTCTAATCAGCTACTATTTATGAACACTTGCCATGGGATAGGCATTTAGAGTAAAATAATAATAGTAGTAATAATATACAGAGCATCTAGTTATGGGATCTGTAACTGTATTCAACAACCATCTACTTAGCATCTCCTGTGTGACAGGTGTTGTTAGAAGTACTGGATATAGAATGAGAGAGAAGACAGACAGTACCTGTCCTCGTGGCACTTGTGGTCTCTTTAGGATAATGACTGCAACATCTGTTATAGTCAGTGTATTTCAGCAAATCCATTCATTCATTCTTTTTTTTTTTTCTCCATGGTTTTTTGGCATGCTCTAGAGCAGTGATTCCCAGAATTTAGTGTGCATAAGAATCGAATCAACGGATGCTTATTTAAATGCACATTGCACATGTCTAAGTCCCAGAGATTCAGAGCAGATAGAGGAACCTCAGAGGATGCTGACTCTTGAACCTGCCCTACAGCCACTTCCCCTTTACCAGTATAAGAATTTATCCTTCCAGAACTCAAGATGTCAATGGAGCTCCGTTAGGAAGTTTTAGATGAGAATTGTCTCTCCTAGGTTTCCTTCATTCCTTTTATCTCAAGAGACAAGATGAGAACTCTGATGAAGAAATGATTGGACCATAGTCTATTTCTGTCTCCCTTTGACTGTGTGACCTGAGACACCTCAACATTACAGACCTTCAGTTTTCTCATTCATCTAGAGGACAATACCTATATACCCAATGAACAAGCTTATTTTGACCCTTAAATGAAGTGATGGACATGTAAGCTTTTTATGAACCTTCAAGCTCCACACAAATAAAATATATTTTTATTATTAAGAGCAGGAAAAAAAAAAACATTGCCAAGATTGAGCTTAACTGGATATATATATACTATTTGTACATTGGGTTACTTATCTCAATTTGAGAAGACATGGGCATTCGTCCTCTGCCAATGAGTCCTTCTCTCCCTCATTGTTGTTTACCCATATGTTTGATGAATTGCTTTGTGACTTAAACTTTTCAAAGGATGTTTAGGAGCATCTCCAGCCACAAAGCTGGCCTGGGTCATATTTCATGTCAAGACCTCGAAACATGTTTGTTTTGGATATTGAAGCTATAATGAAGGGTCTTTTCAAGGCACATGACAGATGCTTTTGCTGTACTACTTTAGGTCATCTTGACAACCACCCTGCGAGGGAAGTCAGAAACTTACAATTCCCATACTACAGATAAGGAAACTGAAGCTCAGAGAGGGGCAACGACCTTTCTGAGCTGACAAGTAGCAGAACCAGGACTCAGACCCGTATCTATCAGGCCAGAGCCCCATATATTCTACTACTTCCCCACTTGTTAAAATCCAACTGACTTTTCTTTGAATGTTTTTGCTCTAAGCAAAATTCAAATTTTAGAATTATGATTAGAGAATTGGTTTATTTGTGGAAGCTTTTTCCTGTGAGCAAGCAGAGGAACCATGCATGTTTATCTCAAGGATATCCTGGCTGGCCCCAGTGTCCTATGCAACTTGAATATTGAAGCTTTGAATTGCCCTGAAATACAAGAGAGTGGCTAAGCTTCCTAAATGTTTTTAAAGTGATCTATGCAATGGCTGCTCAAGAGTGGTTTCATTTGACTGATTGAAGAAAAAATATATATTCTTTTACACTTCTTTGTTTTCAGTTAAACCACATATTAGCAAATGAAAAAAAAAAAACAGTAACAAAAATCTCAGCTGGGCAGGTGTGGTGGGCTCACACCTGTAACTCCAGCACTTTGAGTGGCCGAGGTGGGCAAATTGCTTGAGCCCAGGAGTTCGAGACCAGCCTGGGTGACATAGTGAAACTTTGTCTCTCCAAAAAAAAAAAAAAAAAGCTGCTAGAGATATTGAGGTCACCCGAGCCCAGGAGATCAAGACTGCCACAAACCATGATTGTCATGATCATGCCACTGTACTCCAGCCTGAGTGACAGAGTGAGACCCTGATGCCAAAAAACAAAAACAACAAACAAACAAAAAATCTCACTTACCCACACCTCTATGTTTGGTAAAATAGCACATAAATTGCCCAAACAGTATGTTTTGGGGGATAGATAAGCAAATTGAATTGTCAATAATGACTTCTTTCTTTAGACCTTTATATACTGTCTTACATATAAATATATTTTTTTAAATTTGTGGATCCTGGTAAGTTGTATCCTTGCTGGATATTTGCATAAGTGATGTTATTCTTAGTGGAGCCTTATGTGTTTAATTTGAGCATTTTAGCAAGATGTTTGGTGACCATTTTGACCCATGGTAAACTGTATTCCAGGACAGTCAAATAACCCAAAGAAGTAGATGGCATACCCTCACTCGTGAACCTGTGAGGACACTTAGGTCAGAACGGGCAAACTGATGTTCTTAGTACCCTCCCCCCAACGTCTTAAGTGAACTTGGGCTGTGAATCATGTCTTCTAATTGCCAGCCAATGTTAACTCTTCACAGGGACTATATATGCCAGATTAGAAGTATGTGTAAACTAAAATATGCTCATTAACTCACCTGTTTATTTGCTTTCTCCTGACATAGCCTTCATTTCTAACTCAATTATAATAGTGGCATGTGGAGGTGGTGGCTGCCTTCATAGGAGGGAGAAGCAACAACTGACAGCAAGGGAGCTTGTTCCACAAGCAGTCTTCACCAGATAATCACTACAGTTCAGGACTGCTTAGCAAGTGGCCCCACCCTCACTACCCCCAGAGGGTCTCAGCTCAAGGAAAACTTAGCATAATTATGACATTTGTTAAGATGACCCACATTATTAAAATAAGCTTAAGTTTAAGAATATTCAACTTGTGTTTAGAATATTCAACTTGTGTTTAGAATATTCAACTTGTGAAGGCAAGGAAATGCTTTGTTTTAAGATTTCTATTTGAATTTATTTACCATTGAAAGGAAGGCAATGTTACATTATTTGGAAATGTATCCAACCAGTCCCACATTTTATACTACATTGCTCTGATTGAGGCCACTAGCCAGGAGTGAGAGGACATGCAATTGTTTTGATAAACCAGAAACTTGATAAGGAAGACAGAGAAATAGTACACTTGTTTAAAGTCCCATGCATTAAAATAGAAGACCTGTTATGAAACCATATATTACATTCGTCTTTGCATTTAATTACATATGAAAGTGGGAACTTTTCATGTTTGTCTTTGAAGCAAAAGAGAAAACTAAATAAATCTGTTTTAGAGGTATATTCTATGAAGAGTTTTTTAGAATTTACATTCTAAAGAGGATTGTTCAGGTTTTTGTCCATCTGCAAATATGTAATGAATAATACTATCAATTTAATACAAAACAGACAAGTAATTAACTGAATATACCTGTGCTATGATATTGAAAAATAAAATAGGTGGATCTAAAAATGTATACAAATTAATGTGGAAAATATTTTTCATTAGCTTTTACCCTCTCTTTTTTCAAAATTAGAGAAAGGATTTGGAAAAATTACATTGTATAACATTTTTTAAAAATCATAAAATGTTTATTCACATCTTTTTTTTTTTTAATTATGGGGTACAATTCAGGGCTAGGTATACAAATATTCACCATACAGGTACCCTTATCGATGAGGTATGCCCCAAGTTTATTCACATCTTAAGGCATATATTTACTTTATGTTGAGAGGGAGAAAATAGATATGTATAGATATTTTTAACATTTCTGAAGAAAGTTCTGATATGAAGTAGATGTTTAAAACTTTGTTCTGAAGGAATTTTTTCTTTCTTACCTAACATGAAAAAGTAGTAGGGAAGCCCCTGGAACTATTTATTGGCTTAAACATGCATCATTTTTGCTGATTGGTAAGAGGAGAGACAAAAAAAACCATTCTCTTTTTATACATTTAGTATTTCCAAAACTACAGGTATACAATATTTTCTTCTATTCTCTCTTTATATGTTTACTCACTAATGCTTATATTTAAGCCATTTTGCAAATTCAACTGTATAACAATCTTGCATTTGTTTGGACTTCACTCTTTGTGTTTCAGGTGGGCCAACCATGAGAGGCTACCTTGTGGCCATATTTCTGAGTGCTGTCTTCCTCTATTATGTGCTACATTGTATATTATGGGGAACAAATGTCTATTGGTAAGTTTCATTTTCTGCTATTTAAAAACAACTCCCAAACTAGTCATTCACACAAACCCACAAATTATATTAGAGGATCCTATTCTTAAAAAAAAAAAAAAAAACCCCAAAAAACTATAACATTGTAATATTTTGACTCTTTTCTAGATTTCCATTATAAATTTGGATTTTACCATTCTAATATCCTATAGATTTTATCTCTAACAATTTAGAAACTGAAAAGCAATACCTGTTTTTTGTTGACTCTCCAGTGAAGCAGTAGTATTGACCATCTTTGGGAAGTTAAACAATCTACTCCTGAATGATCCTTGGGTCAACAATGAAGTCAAAATTAAAATTTAAAAATGCCTTGAAATAAATGACAACAATGACATGTGTTATCAAAACCTCTGGGACACAGTCAAAGCTGTGCTCAGAGGAAACTTTATAGCATTTAAGATCTACATTAATAAGACTGAAAGAACACATTGACAACCTAAGATCACACTTCAAGGAACTAGAAAGACATGAACAAATCAAACTCAAAGCTAGCAGAAGAAAAGAAATAATGAAGATCAGAGCAGAACTAAATAAAATTGAAATCAACAAAAATGCAAAGGATCAATGAAACAAAAAGTTGGTTCTCTGAAAAGATCAACAAAATCAGTAGACCATTAGCTAGATTAATTAAGAAACAGAGAGAAGATTCAAATTAGTTCAATCAGAAATGAAAATGGAGACATTGCAACTGATACTGTGGAAATACAAAAGTTCATCCAAGATTATTATGAACACCTCTGTGCAAACAAACTGGACAATCTGGAGGAAATGGATAAATTCTTGGGGCATAATATTCTTTATGCAAAAGTTCATCTCCTTGAATGAATAGAGTAGTTCTTGGACTCTGGTACTTAACTTGTAGAGCCTAAAATGCTTGGATAAGAGATTGTTGATAAAATTTAAACATCACATATGGTTTCTTTTGTTTAAAAATATTTGGTGAATGATGATATATACTGTATGTGTCTTTTGAAATAGCTTTGACTTAAATATCACATATAAAACTTCAAAGAAGCACAGACGGTTTTACTGCAGAGAAAACCCCTATGATAATTTATCTTACCTCTATTGTCAGTTTATTGGCTAGGAATAAAGTTTTGATGTCCTTTAAATCCTGAATGGGTGATAGTACATAATTATATTAAAATAAATCACATAATAATTTTCTGTCTTAAAGCATCAGTGTTTTATTGCTAGCGTTTCAACAGGACATCTTAGATCATGTTTCTAACCTGCGCTGGCTAAATTAAAAATACTGATGCTCCAGCATTTAGTTTTATTACTGGTAGATTGAAAGAATAATTGTAAAGCTTTTCATGAACGGACATTAAGCAAATGGCCACTAGACAAACCTAAGGCCACATGAGTGAGTTTGGCCCTAAAGTTTTAGGCTTTCAAACTAAATATTGGGCTAGAGAGCTTTGACATCTGTTCATACATTAGATGAGGATTACACCACAGAGATCTCTCCCTCCATCTCTACCACATTTTCTGAGTCACACTTAGTAGTAGAAGACAAAAATAAAACACAAAACAAAGCACTTACTAGTTTGCTACTTTCCTACAAATTCTATTATGGGTCACAGGGAAAATGAAGAAGATAATGAAAAGAATATAAATTCAATGCAGACTTTTGTCATCAGAATTGAGGGTTGACCACGTCTCTCCTAAGCTAAGACATTACTCCAGTCATAACAAGTACCATGGGAAATTACTGTGGGACAGGTGTTTGTGCATTAGATTTGCTTCCTAAAAATCTATTTAAGACAGACAGTTACCTTTGGGGGGAAGCAGTTCGAGGCTGCGGTGGCTGTGAGTATGCCACTGCACTCCAGCCTGGGCGACAGAGTGAGACTCCAACTCAAAACAAAACAAAACAAAACAAAATACCCAAAGTTTGTCTTCACAGTATCCTAAAACAGTTTGTTGTCCATGTTTTCGTGACCTTATAAATCAAGTAATATACCTCATTTTGTCCTGCAAATATAATTCAGTGTTTTGATCTGATATGCTGGTCCACTGTGTTCATGTTTCTTCATGTATAAAACAAGGCATTCTTGCAAATATAATTTGTCCTGCAAATATAATTCAGCTTTTTTGATCTGATATGCTGGTCCACCATGTTCATGTTTCTTCATGTATAAAACAAGGCGTTCTTGCCATTTGTGGTATGCACAAAAGATGTTTCCCTGCATAAGGACTTTATCAGCCTCGTGGTTCAGAAACGTAGCAGTTCTAATTATGGGGACTTTGCACCCACAAAAACTGAACATTTTGTCTGTCCATGGGTTTAAGCTGTGTCTTTCCATTTGAATACTACTGAGTTATAGACAAAAATTGATTTGTTTTCTTTTTCTACTAATTCTTCACATAATTGGTCATTAATATGTTTTTATAGTAAGCTGTTTTCCTCTTTCCTGGCTAAGTCTGGGTCCTGCCATCCTCTGTCTCTTTCATTTATTTTCCTTGTTTGCTCTGTCATGTTTCACAATACCCTTTTAAACTGTGGAGACAAGTACTCCATTCAGAGGAGACTCACAAGGGCCTAACCTGTGCCAAGAACAGAGAAGAGTTCGATGGGACTCTAAATAGCTGATTTGCGGAGGCCCTGGGATCCCAAGGCAAAGCTCTGTGGACCCTGCTCAGTCAGGTGTTTCTGTGGTGTCTCCAGCTGGTAGGTGTCCTTAGATGTGGCATGGAGGACCCAGATAGCCGTGTGCTCTTGGGGTGAGTTTGGTTTCTAAGGCCTTCGCGGGTTTCTAAAAGGGGAACCTGATTGTGGCGTCTTCAGGGCAGTAGTTTTGGCCCGTCTGTGAAGGTCCTTTGAATCACTTCTGGGTTGCCAGTCACCTCGGCCCTTCCCACTCTCCCTTCCCTCACATCCACAAATCCTCAAGCGTGCAGGGCTTGGACAAGGTACTGTCATGCCTCAGGGGCTGCCAGGAGGATCTTTATTTGCTATGAGAAGCCTCTCAGCCGTGGCACAAGTGGGTTCCCAGGGCATTTGCTTCCCTTTGGGCTGGCTGCCCAGTTCTGGTCTCTGACTGACACTATTTTTGTCTCGTAGGGTGCCACCTGTGGAAATGAAACGGAGAAATGAGATACAGCCTTGTTTATCAACGCCAGCTTTTGCCTCTCTGCTGAGGTAAAAATACACAAACAGAACAAAACTGTGGCATGCAAAATGCTCAAAATGTGCTTGGAATAATTTTCCACCCTTGTTTACATTTTTTAATACAAGTCTTAGCAGTATAAAGCGGACACCCCATATTTAAGGAAGAGCTTGAATATCCTGTCTCTTTTTGTGCTTTTGGTCAGAGAAAAGGCATTGAAGAACTCAGTCAAACCAGTGTTCTGTTCACATAGGTGAGGCTAGAGTGGTCTGTTTTTGTTTGGTCATTATAAAATGTCCTTTTTACTTTTCACCCGTATTATTTTGTGACTTCTCCTCCCTTACCCCTGGGTTAAACTTTATAATTAGAAACTTTCCCTAACCTTTATTAACTTTTAGTGGATGACATAGAATGCAAATAATGATTGCCCTACATGGAATGTAAATCATGATTGCTCACTGTAGTTGTCAGGACTTATATAGAGTATTTACTCTTCCATCTACAGATGTCCTTTTCCTTAGTCACCTCTGCTTTGACAGAGTGCTGGCCAAAATGCTTCTAGACAGCAAGAAATAAATGCCAGCCTATTCTAGGTATGTTTAATTGTATAAAACAGGCACAAACTGTTCAGCCCTTTTCCTATTAAGCACGAAGAATTCATATTTTCTTTTAATATGTCACTGCACCTTTCCATTACTGGTTCTTAACCCCTTGGGGCTATAGATCCCTTTAAAATCATTCTGTGCTCTGGAAAACTACAAATACATAAAACTTTATTGTATATAATTAATTACAAGTATGCCTTGGCTGCTTACAGTTTTTCCATGGGTGTGTCCAGGTGGACCATTGCAAAACTGGAAGTGTGACCATGACTCACATTAAGAAATATATTTTGCTTTGGGACCTTGTACATACGCACACATATAATATTATTTATTTTATATGATACAACTTAATTTATATTAGAATATATTATGTTGAATATTATATTTAATAACATAATTTATTGTTTTATAATAAGAAACAAAGAAATAATTTTTACCCTTACTACTCCAGATATGTGTTCTGTTCTATTCACTTAGAAAAAATATGCTGCTGGCATGGTGGCTCATGCCTGTAATCCCAGCACTTTGGAAAGCTGAGATGAGAGGATTGCCTGGGCCCAGGGGTTTGAGACCAGCCTGTGCAACTTGACAAGACCTTGTCCTTAGCAAAAAAAAAAAAAATTAGCTGGGTGTGGTGGCACATGCTTGTGGTTTCAGATACTTGGAAGGTTGAGTCAGAAGGATCACCTGAGCCCAGCAGGTCAAGACTGAGGTGGCTATGAGCATGCCATTGCACTCAAGCCTAGGTGACAGAGACTCCAATTCAAGCAAACATATAAACAAACAAAAAATGTGATCATATCTCACAAAGTTGACTTTCTTTGCCACAAGAGGGTTGCAGATGATAGGTTAAAATGCTGCTCTAGAATCCAGGTAGTCTATCACGTTAGTGAAAAAAGATCTTTTCTGAGAAAATTCCAAAAGGTTAAAGTATGCATGCAAGATTGTTCAGGAGGTATGTAAGTCTACAGTGTGCATGACAACAGATTTGCATTTGTCATTTGAACAGTGTTCTCTAAGGGTAGCCCTGCAGAGTGTGTTTGAGCTTACTTTGACAAAAATATAGAAAAGGTAGTAGCAATTCAGAGAAGCCATGCTCAGGAGACCTGGAACCATTTCTGCAGTGTTATAAAGAGAACGTCTTTCCTTAGAATTAGGTGCGGGTGTGGATATCAGCGTTGTCACTTAAGAGTTAGTGACCCCAGACAAGGTATTCATCACAGCTGATACAATATCATTTATATGGCACTTTAAAATTTAGAAATAGCTTAGCATCAGTACTTGTATTATCTCCTTTGTTCCTTCTTATTGATGGCTATCATTTTATTACTTGGTGTTGACTTGTTTATAAATTTTGTTTTCACCCCTCAAGCTGTAACATAATTTTAGTTCCAGCACCTGGAAGGTGTTTTCATTTTAGTTGTGTAGGTCCATTGTATATCCCTATGTAATATTTAAATATTGTATAAAATAATTTTTAAAAATTAAAAAATAATAATTATACATTTTCATATAATCAGTATAGCAATATGAATTGTATGCTACAGTTATTTTCAGTTACAATTTTAAAAGCCTGCAGATATAGTCAGCATTTTACAAAGTCATTTTTTATCCTTTTTTTTCCCCAGGGTTCATCACTTTCACCCTTTTCTCTGTGCATCTGATTTTAAAAAGATTGCTTCCTTGTATGATAGCAATAAGTTTGATTTGCCCTATGGGGTAAGAACATCAGGTCAGTAGTATTATTCTTACCCTGCCCTGTTAAACTTGAGTGGTGTTTGATGAGAACAGCATGTTTATGTAATTTTAAGACCTTTTAATCTTTCTGCTTCCTTACAATTCCTAAGGGATATGATTTTGGGTTGGGATAAAAGGAATTACATTTTAAAGTATAAATACCCACTCCTTTTGAGGCAGTGTAGAAACAAAAGATAAAAAAGGTAGATTTCTATTGTCACTGAGAAACAGCTTTCTACGTTTGTCCTGCCACTGTGTGACTCATGTGAGTTCTGACGCCTTACTTTATTATTTTCTTTTATTTTTCTTATTATAAAGATATGGGGTACAATTCAGGGTTAGGTACACAAACGTTGATTATGCAGGTACCTTGTTGATGAGGTGTGCCCTCTCTTCCCTAGTAAGTTCTTTCAACTGCCAATCCCACCCCCATTCCCCTGACAGTTTCCCACAGTTGTTTTCTGTTTATGTGTGTATGTGTGTGATTGAGTGTTCATCTTTCAGTTTTGTTGTTGTTGTTGGTTTTTGCTCTTTTGTTCTTCCGAGTTTTTTTTCTCTGTTCATCTTTTATAGTTTAAGGTGTGTGTCAATATATGGAAGTTACTTTAGCTTAAATTAGAATCAGGCGAATAATCCCGAGGGTTAATTTCCTCCCTGAATCCCACTCATCTCTTCATCTGAGTTTTATTTCATCAGCAATTTTTAGCTCCTTGATCAATCCCTTCATTTAATCAGTGCATATTTTATTTTTGTTGAATCTAGAGAAAATGATTCCATCTTCTAATGATAAAAACACTTTCCTTTCTGCTCACTGATAACTGATTGGCTTTACATAGCTTTAAGTTCTAGATTTTTGAAAGACCACAAAACCTCAAGAGGTGACAGACAGGCCTACAGTTGTTTGAGTTAGATTTTGCTTACTCTACTGATCCTGGAGGGCACTTTTTTTGGGGGGGGGTCTTTTTTTTTTTTGAGTTAGAGTCTTACTGTTGCTCAGGCTGGAGTATAGTGGCATGATCACTGCTACCATAGCCCCAACCTGCTGGGCTCAGGCGATCCTTCCACCTCAGCCTTACAAGTAGCTGGAACTATAGGCACACACCACCACATCTAGCTAATTTTTTGATTTATTGTAGAGATGTCTTGTCAAGTTGCCCAGGCTGGTCTCAAACCCTGAGGCTCAGGCAATCCTCTCACCTCCACCTCCTAAAGTACTAGGGTTACAAGCATGAGTCACCGTGCCCAGCTGGTTTTGTATTTGTTTTTAAGAAATTATTTTGTGAGAACTTGGCAACTTAATTAGCTTATACTTACTATTGATTTCTATTCTAATGTCGCTTTCAGAATCTTCTGATATTGCTAATTTGGGGGTTTTTTTTTAATGACTATTTTCACATTAAGCATCTTATTTTTTCTGGGGTTTTTGGGAAGTATCCTGAGAGCATTTATAACTTTAAATGTGCCTATTGAGTAGTGCTGGTAATTGCAGTTGTATCATTTATTTTTCACAGAAAAAATCAAATGTGGCTATGTTAGTTGGAAATGGGTTTAGAGGTAGGGAGCAGGATGGTTTATTATGTAGTAAAAAGCCATGATTTTCCTTTTATTCATAATACTTCATTTGTTTTCTAGCGGAATATTTTCGACTTGTGCTTTCAAAACTGCAGAGTTGTGATCTCTTTGACGAGTTTGACAAGTGAGTTTATTTCCTTGCTTCTGTAGACTTTTAGCTTTAGCTAAAGTGGTTCAAAACTTACATCCTAAAAGGTATAAGATATATTTGCTCTAGAAAATCCTCTTGCATTTGTGTTTAAATAAAACTTCTAGTAGTTATTTCTTTGACACTTGAAATAAGCTTACTACACAATTAATTTGGAAGCTGCATAACTGGTTGGCTCAAAAGTTTAAAGAGTCTTGATGATGATCAGCATGGGTTGCAAGTCAGAACTTTTTTTTTTTTTGAGTCAGAGTCTCACTCTGTCACCCAGGCTAGAGTGCAGTGGCACACTCATAGCCACCACAGCCTCGATCTGCTGGACTCAGGTGTTCCTTCTGCCTTAGCCTTCCAAGTAGCTGAAACTACAGGCATATGCAACCATGCCTGGTTAATTTTATGATTTATTGTAGAGACAAGATCTTGCCATGTTGCTCAGACTGGTCTCGAACCCCTGAGCTCAGGCTATCCTCTTGCCTCCGCCTCCCAAAGTGCTGGGATTACAGGTATGAACCACCACACCTGGCTTCAAGTCAGGACATTTTTAACCCCCATTCATCTTTTCTAAGTTGTTCCTACTTAAGAATTAATTTACCCTGTTATTCAGCTCACAGCTCCCTTCATGGGTTGTTTCTCACACTTTCTTAGACATTCTCCGAACTACTCATAAAAATCCTTTCTGTTTTGCTTAAGCAGGTTGAATATTCGATTTTGGAAGCAGCTCTCTTCCTTACAAATCAGTATTATACTTGAAGAAAGTGAACAACTTGCTAGGGTAGTTGCTTTTCGACTGTAAAAGTAGTTTAGTTTTCAGAAAATTTTGTTGTCACGTTAACTGCATAAAAATTGAATTGTCAAATTGAATAAACCCACTTCTTGGAAAGTGGGCTTATTTTACAGAGGTAGACTTATTTCACACAGTTTTAGGTCACACATTAGACTTTGACCAGTGGCTAAAGTGGAATATGGGTAGTCAACAGTTGTCAGGGCCTCCATTAGAAAGGAAGATGTCAGAATTTCCTCTGTCATCCAAAAAAACAAAGGTGCTTTTTGTTGGGTGCAGAAGGTGGTGGTAGTGGATGTAGGTATGAAAATGGAGATAGAGTTTACAGAATGGAGCTGTCGGAGCTGTGTTACATTTGCCCAGCCTTATCTCATTTTCTTCTGTTGGGGGACCTAGATTATTGAAGTGTGGGTTTGTGTAATGTGTGTTCGTTCATTTTAGTTTTTTTTAATCATTTGATTGCACATCAGCAGCAACCATGTGTCTTTTCCAACCTAAAATTTTATATAGCTCTCCTTTGTAAAATATTATTTTGTGCAGACATTTCACATATTTGCTTTATGTCAATTCTTTTTAAATGACTTCTGTGACTAGAAGTTTCTATACATGGTGAGACTGAGGCTAGGTAAACATACACAGTTTGTTACAGCTGGTAAATGCCATGGCTAGGATGTGAACCTAGATAGTTCTAACTCCAATGCCTTGTGTCCGGGTTAATGAAAAAGGTTATTCCTCAAATATTTGCAGCAAGGATCTGTAAATATCTGTAAAAATTCTTGACCCTATAAATGTGAGCTACTATTAGATCCTTGAGGATATGTGACTAAAAGTTTTGTTCTTGTCTGGAACTAGATTTAATCTTAGATTTAATCTAAGAACTAGACTCTGTTTTATTTAGTTGCTTCATAACTTTTTCCCACAGGCATTCATCCAGGCAGGCGTGCCATAGCCAGGCTGTTTTCTCCCTTCTCGCCATCTTGCTTTGCTGTTCCCCAACCTTTTCTCCCTTTGTCACCAAGAATGCCCTCACTTCCTACCATCAGCTTATGTCCATTTCTTGGCATTACCTGTATTGGGAGGAAGGTGGGGCATGGTAGGGGAGGAAGATTGGAAATCATACTGACTGCACACAAGTCCTTTAATCTAGCGGTGCTCAACCTTTTTTGCATTAGGGCCTGGTTTTGTGGAAGACAGATTCTCCATGGACAAGGGGGGCGGGGGGTATGTGCGGTCAAACCTCACTGCTAATGTTAATCTGTATTTGCAGCTGCTCCCCGGTGCTGGCATCACCACTTCAGCTCCACCTCAGGTCATCCGGCATTCAATTCCCATCAGGAGCATGCAATCTAGTTTCCTTGCATGCGCAGTTCACAGAAGGGTTCACACTTCCACAGACAAAAGGCAGAGTCAGGTGGTAATGTGAGCAATGAGTGGCTGTAATACAGATGAAGCTTCACTTGCCTGCGGCTCACCTCCTGCTGTGTGGCCCAGCCAGGGGAGGGTGGTATTGGGTTCTCCTGCTTTAATCTGAAGCTGCCAAGAGTCTGAAGTAGAACCAGTGAATCGTCAGAGACTCTCTAGCTGTAGGTGAATGGCAATATCCCTGTAGGATCCCCACAGAGTGTGTGCAGTAATGCACATTTTATAGCCTCACAGCTGCACAGTCAGCATCGCTGAATTGCATGTCTGACTTGTGCAAACCTTAGAAAGAGTCTTTTGAAAATAGATTAAGAATATATTTATAATACTATTTTCTTCTCTTTGCATGGCGCTTAACTTTTGGAAGAGATTCACATGTAATATTAAATTTTACCTCTATTTTAATTAAGTAAATCATTCTACCTTTGCTAGGTACCCACTGTACAACACAAAGGAAAAAGCAAGCCAGGCTATACCCGAGCAATACGTTTTTAGTAAACCCCAGAAAGGCAGGATGGACCGAACTGCCTGAACGCTGCTAAGTCAACTCAGTTTGTTCCCCAATAACCTCACAGAGTTCCCATTTCTCTTCTCAGCCTGGACAAAATGCACTAGAAGAAGGAAGTCTGAGAATAGTCTTTCTCAGGCAGAGAATTTAGATTGCCCTGGGTACTGGCGTCCTCTGTGAGCCCCTGGCCTGTGGAATTGGGAACTGGTTCCACAGATCTGAAGAGAAAGCCCAACTGGCATAGCTGACTTGCTCTTCATTGTGGGTCTGCAGGTCATAGAGGAGGGGATGAGTTGGATCAGCCCTTTCAAGTCCTCTTTCCCCTTTTTCTCTCTCTCCACTGATGTTTATGCAGCTGGCCTTGCTCTGTGCTCGCTCTCTTTCTATCTGTGCTCTGGAAGGTGCTTGGCATATTTTGGGGTGCAACAGTTAAGTACAGATCTTTTCCCTACCTTTTAGCCTCCCTTCATCCTCTTGGTCCCTTTCCAGAAAGTTTCAGACATTTTCGTTGTGGTTTCAATGCTGAATGCTTTAAGATCCTACCAGATACAAATTTTGGTTTTGTCAGATATATTGCACAGCATGCGTGATACCCTCAGTTGGGACAGATGCCACTGTAAACTCAAAACATCAGTTGTGGTTGTAAGACAGAAGTTTTTCTTTGTTCTTATAGTTTTCATATCAATGAATTCTGCAGGTAAACATTCCAGGACTGACCCAGCGTCTGTGATCATGAAGGACCAAGGCTTCTTCTTTATCTTGACTCCATTATTCCTTAATACATGACTTTCTTCTTAGGGTTCAGTAGGGTGACTGGAGTTCCACACATCTCATCTTCATTCCTACCCAGCAGGAAGGAGGAAGGGGCACAGGGCACACCTCAACTCTTTGAGACATACCCCAGAAATGACATTACATCCAATAATGTGCTAGAACCAGTTAGGACCAACCTGTGAGAGCCGTATCTCTTTGTATTCTGCTCTATATTCAGTGCCATTAAGGTGGAAGCTTGAAATTAGCCATGGTGAGAATATTTATGCCATGGGAATTGGCAAACACTATAAATCAGGGCTTCCCCATTCACATACCCCTTCTCCCCCAGAACTGGTTGTTAAACATTTACTAGCAACCACTGATTACATTCCATTGGATAGATTTGGTCAAAAAGCCATTCCTAGCCTAGTGGCCTGGTGGGCTGGAAACTCTAGTCTGTATTCCAGGTGACTGTGTGCCCACCTTTAAAAACAATGAGTCTGTTTTAAGGGACAAAGAAAACATGATTATTGAGTGACAGCTAGCCATCTTTATCAGTATTCTTCATCATTTCCCTGGTCCTTTCGTGTTTCTGTGCCTGGTCACTTTCAGGATTCTGAAGGCAATTGTGTAACTGCTCTGTAACGACTGGGCTCAGTGCATCATTTCTATATGCTGCTCCCACCGATTTCTTCTGGACTTGAGTTCCTCTTTTTATTATCCAAAGCACAACCAACACAAGGCAACCATGTTTAACAAACTTCACTTCATTAAAGATGGAGCATATTTTAAGAGAACTGCATTGTGAACAGGAATACTTAAGATGTGCCCATATTCCTAGGCCCTGCTCCTTCCTGGCTGTCTGTGAAACTCCTTAGCACCAACATGTGCCCTGGCTCCGAGGATCCTTGCTTTCAGTGGGAGTTCAACCTCACACTGGAAGCAGCTGAAACCCCAAATCACAAAATCTCAGCTCCCACTTAAAATGCACAAGCAAGCTGCCCTTCCCCGTCCACCAACATTGCATTCTGAGAACATGCCAGATTTTATGAAGAGTGCTTCAGTCCTGTAGCACAGGTTGTTATATGGTAGCTACACTAAATGTCTTCCCTAACAAAATCACCTGAGTCAAATCAGTTGCCTGCTAAATGGATGGGGGTTTGTAAAAGCTGCCTGATTGCTCTCTCAAGCGGAATTCATTATGTCAGCATCAGCAGAGCTGGGTTAGATGGGCTACCAGCTAGGGCAGGAGCATGCCATTAGAAAACTTAAAAAAAGAATTAGACATGAGTGGTATATTTATTTAAAAGAGGTCCTAACTCTAGAAGGACTCTCTGTGTTCCTACTCTGGAAATTGTGCTGTTTTGCATAGTTTCTTTACACTGCAGCATTTTCAGCCAGGAGGAAGACTTGAGGGTGAGGGAAGTCTGTGATTCTACATCAACAGAGTGAATCATATGTGGTGAAAGTGTAGGAAAAGCCACTGCCTATTTTCTAGCCATTGCTGTGGTCAGATGTTGGGTGAAGATACACAAACCTGGGTACCCATGTAAACAGAAAAATGGTTATATCAAACAGAGGATACTAACATTTGAGAGCTCAGTGATTCCCTTATTTCACAAAAGGGCAAACAGGTCAGAGAGCTCAGGTCACTAGACCAAGATACTAAGTGGGGGAGCCAGAACTAAGTCAGGTCTCCACCCAAAGTCATTGCACAGTGTCTTAGGATCTTCTGGCTGCAAGTGATTGTCTCTGAAGAGTGATTTAAACTAAGTGGACATTTATTACCTCTTGTATTACACAGATATGTGGTTTCAGGTCTGCAGATTTGTGGTTCCAGCCTACACTGTGAGCTGTGTATTGCTGTGCAGACTGTGGGTGCCAAACTCTAGAAAGAGCCAATTCGTACATGTGGTTACCTGATTGGTGCTGCCTGACATTGGACAGGGAACAGCTTGCGTCTCTGTTAGGAGCAGCCCCAGTCGTGGGATTGAATTAGTGACTCAGTGATATCAGGGCTTCAGAGTGGTTTTTCTGTGGCTTTCTTTTCTTCTAAGATGCAGCTGCTCGAACTTTTTGTCATCACATGTCCATGTCTAAGCAGAAAGGAAGAGACTGATAAAAAGAAAGCATTCTGTCACACCATTCTCTTGCCAGGGGGCAAAATCATTTTCACAAGCATCTAATGGATCACATGACTGTCTCTAGACCAAACATTGGCAGAAGAAATGAGCTCACCACCATAGGCTTACAAAAGCAGGGTTCTGCTAACAAGGTATGTGGGCAATGGGTGTTGGGAATCCCTGCCATAGATCGTCAGTTCAAAGGTAGAGTAATAGGTTTTAATGCATATGATGCTGTTGACAGGAATGAATAAATGTCAAAATGCATTCAGAAGAGAAGACACATCACAGATCATTGAAACAGGCAACTCAAGTTTGCTTTCTCTATGTGGTGTTGACGTTTTCCTCTGCAGGAGGTAACGACTCTTTTGGCTTTGCCCACCTTTATGAGAAACATGCCTTTCACCTGGGGAAGTATAATCTCTAACCACCCCCTTTTCAGCAGCTTTCCAGATTTTCCATTAACAGGTTCAGGCTGTCTGGAATTATTTTGTTTTCCGGGCGAGCAGTTTAGGGCATGTGTATGTTTCTTACCTGTTTCCAGAGTCAGGGGAGGAGTAGCAGTTTCCTGCTTCTCCAGACACAAAGTAGGGAAATAACTTCCATACACTTAATGTAACAGTCACACTTAATGTGTGACTTAATGTAACAGCCACACACTTGATTTCCAAAACTCATAGCCTGTGAGCCAGGAAGTGTTTCAGATAGAAGGGCGCAGAGATATAAATGATACTATTCTTTCCTCTAGGGACAGACACGTCACTGCAGCCATTTGTGCAAGAAAGTCGTGTTAATTAAATATGGCGAAGTTATAGAGTCCCCAAAAGGACACTGAAAGTCATTGTTTCACACGTAAGGGGGCTGGGAAGCCAGGGGCCCAGGCCAAGTAGATGAAGTAAAGGAGAGAATGAATCAGTCCTTTCATAGTATGGGTACCTGCTGGGGAGAGAGGAGAGCAATGAGTTCTGAGGAGCATGGTGCAGACAGCTTATCTGCACCATCCCATACTTCCCAGAGCCGTGCTGTGAATACTAGCTGCAGATTGACTTACTATGGCCAAAGACAGCCTAGGGACGCCCTCAAAAGAGTTGCTAGTGTTATATGTGATTCTCAGAAAAACGTGCGGATCTTTGCAGTATCCTTTACCAGGAGGAAAGTGGACTTTGCTCAACAGTGTTTCCTTTCAAAGGTATTGGTGTGTTTTTTCTTGCAGTAAAGGCCCTTCCTCCCTCTGTCTGTCCCCTGTAAAGCTGACAGAGAAGAAAATAGAAAAATTCCTAAAAATATGGTGACCTTGAACTTTAAAGAGTTTTTGGAATAGGGATTCCCTTGAGTGTGGCAATCTCTTTATGATTTCTTTCCACTTTTTTTCTAAGTCCTTGATCGTAGGTATAAGAGGCTGAGTACAAAGAATGACTGAAGAAGAAATCTGCCTGCAGCCCTAGACTCCCACTTTGTTCTTTTTCTTTCTTTCTTTTTTTTTTTTTAGTTGGAGTCTCACTCTGTCACCCAGACTGGAGTGCAGTGGCCGCTCCCAGCCACCGCAGCCTCGACCTGCTGGGCTCCGGTGATCCTTCCACCTCAGCCTTCCGAGTAGCCGGAATTACAGGCACGCGCTACCACACCCGGCTAATTTTTTGATTTATTGTAGAGACAAGGTCTCGCTGCCCAGGTGGGTCTCGAACTCGCGGGCTCAGGCAATCCACTCACCTCAGCCTCCCAAAAGTGCGGGATTACAGGCTGAGCCACCGAGCCCAGCTTGTTCTTAGCTTGAAGGATCTATTGGAGGAGGTCCAGGATCTTGAGCCTAGGTGGGGACCAGTAATGTGGGTGTATTGTATGTAATAGGCGGTAGCTCCTCTTGCCATGGTATACTTCGGGCCGCATGTAATGTAAGGCTTGATAACCATCTGTAACCCAATCTCATAGAGAGGAAACATCTGTGAACACTAAGGCCCAACCTGCCAGTTCATTGTTGACAAAATTATAGAACTGACCATGTCTAGAACTGAGCCAAGTTACCTCTTTTTGAGGCCAACTTCAGAGATTTGGCTTGTGGGTCAGGGGTTCTCTGTTGAGATTGGGAACTCAGGGGGCATGCTAGCAGCCTGGGGACAAACTGGGGACTCTGGACCAGGATGGATACTGGAGCCACTGGGGGACCTGGGCTCAGGGCAAGGTAGTCCCTTCCCTCAGCAGGAGATTGGCCTCCAGCTTTCATTGGAGGGAGAGGGTTAGACTAGGTACCATCTAAGATATTCCTCCTTCACTCCATATAGATTATCCCACAGGAACAGCTATGATCTGGATCCTGTCTGTTCTTAGCTGGGCCCTCCCCATAGCCTTGCCTGGCTTAGCCCTCCCAATGAGAAGATGCAGCCAGCTTTAGGAAGTTCAGTCTCTGATCGCATAAACTGACCTCGAGGCTGTAGAAAGGGCAAGCAGGCTATGGGTTTGGGAAGTGCTCCTTGTTGTAGCGTATTCAAGGGATGGATCTAGGAGGCTAATAGCAACAGTGCCCTGGGGGGAAAGGGTTTTGAATGTTCACCAGTGCACCCATGCTACCTGGCTCCAGAGCAGAGAGCCTTTGACAAAGTTGGCTTCCTGGAATTGGGGTTGAAGTCAAACTTGCTTATAAAAGCATATAGAGACATCCTGTTTTCTTAGTTAAAAACAAACAAATGGCCAGGCATGGTGGCGCGTGCCTGTAGACCCAGCTACTTGGAAGGCTGAGGCAGAAGGATGACCTGAGCCCAGCAAGTTGAGGTTACAGTGGCCATGATTATGCACTCCAGGCTGGGCAAAACAGTGAGACTCTGACTCAAAAAACAAAAAAGGAGAGAGATTTAACTAAACAGACACTCCTAGAACAACACATAGTGACATGTGACATGTCCATGATGTGAGATTTTGGGCACACGGTCAAGGTAGGTCTGTTGGACAATCTCCTCACCCTACCCATCCCTACCAACTGATTCTTACTCTTTTGTTCTGATGACGTAGATATTGATATAGGCATGACCCTTTAGTAATTGAGAGCTAAGAGCCCCCAATTAAAATGTGTTAAAAGTGAATTTAAAAGGTTAAAGTGTTAAAATTTATCAAATAAGTAGATGAACTATACAAATTCTACTCACAAAAGTTAAACTTATGAATATAGGAATGTGTACATCATCTCTTCTTTATCTGATGAGGCCAATGCTTGGCTCATTAAAAAAGTTCCTGTCCTTATGCATTCTCTATGTTTAAATCCTCCACAGCATTTGTATCATTTTGTTACTCAATAATTTCTTAAAATCCTTAAGCTTTTGAGTTCATCTGGTCTTCTGATTTCATGGTTCTTCGAGGTTTTTGTTTTTGTTTTTGGACTTTCCATGTCATGAGGGCCCCAGAAGGACTACCTCAACAGCCTTCCCTTCTGTTTTGTGCTTTCTCCAGGTCTGGCTGGGTGGTGCTAAGAGCTGGGAGACAGATGGGCCAGGGCCATGTTTGCTGAGAGCCAATGGCATACAATCCATGCTTCTAGGCTGATCCCAGGCAGCAACAGGAAGTTCCCCTGTGTGTCCTACTTTAAAGCGATTTGCTAGGAACACAGAGTGAATGTTTAGTTTGTATTAGTTGAACTCCAAGGCCCAGTTCATGCTTGAAAAATTGAAGTGAGCATGGGCAGGGTACAGAAAAGTACACTTTCCCCACCAGATCCAAACTGTTCATCTCCACACTTATGCAACAGAGAGTCAGAGGCAGAATATTAGAAAAGGAGTAAAGCTGGTACAAAATGAATATGCATCTGAATGCAGAATCCTATGTGGAGGGGTGTTTTGTAGTCCAAGGTCTTGGTCCAAATGCTAGCACCACCTCTTTGGAGCATGACTTTGAAATGTGACACGCCACTTCTCTAAACCTCTTTTTCATTGGCATAATGGGGATGTCAGGCTTACTTATCTCCGTGGGTGTTTATGAGAATCAAATGAATGAATGTGTGTGGGCTGGCAAGAGGTAATAGTGGGTGACAATGATACACTCTGCCCAGAGGATGTCATTTACTGAATCTTGTATCTTTTTAATAAACCTCTAGACCTAAAAGTCACAATTGGTTCTTTTTCTACTTGTGTGATAAGAGGAATTTGGCATTGGGTTCCTGACAGTCTGTATGGGTTCTTAAAATCACCCTGCTTTGTAAAAGATGGCTCAACCTCTTACTTGTCTTTCTGTTCAACAGTGTGCCCTGTAAAAAGTGCGTGGTGGTTGGTAATGGAGGAGTGTTGAAGAATAAGACGTTGGGAGAAAAAATAGACTCCTATGATGTAATAATAAGGTAAGTATATCTCCTATTTGCTACCCTAGAATTGTTTCAAAGGAAGATGATTCTCAGTTTGGTATAGCTGTATTCTAAAAGGAAAGGGAGTTACTTCAATATGTTTATGTACTTAGTTACACAACCTTCTCTCTCAGATGTTGGCTAGCACTGGGCCTAGCCTTCAGGTCACTCATTTAGTAAATATTTATGAAGTCCCCTTAGTAGGCCAAGCATACTTCTGAAAACCACAGGGGAGATAGCCGTTGATAAGAACAATGATCTTGCTCACCATGGAGCTTATATTCTAGTGAAGGAAAGAAAACCATGATTAAATACGTAAAACTAACAAATGCTGTAAAGATAATTTTAAAAGATATGATAGAGGACAATTGGGTGGCTCCTTTAGAAGAGCTGACCCCTTTAAGGAGGAGACATCTAAGCTGAACCTAAGTGGCCATCGCATTAGCAGCCGTGTGAGGAGTAGGAAGAGTAGTCCAGGCAGAGAGGATGCTGCAGGTCTTTGGGAGGAGATGGTCCTGAGTTTGAGAGGAGCAGCAAAAACCTAGCGAGGCTGGAGGGCAGCAGGAGGGAGCCAGTTAGATGCTGTATTCAGGCAGGAGATGATGGCTTGGGACAGGATTAGGAAAGGAAGAGACACGCAGCCAGGCTGGAAATGTGTGTTGGACCTGAAGTCATCAAGACTTGTTACGTTAGAGGTGAGGAGTAGTGGGAATACAGAAAGCAAGGATGCCTCTGACTCTGTCTTCAGTTTATGAGATTGGCTGGAAAGTAGTATCATATATTGAGTTGGGAAGACTGGGGTAGGAGTTGGTTTAGGGAAAAAACAAGATTTCTGTATGAACATCTTACATTTGAGATGCTTAGTAGATTTGCAGTGAGATGCAGTGAGATTTGCAGTAAGTCCAGATGCAGCTGAATAAACAGGTGAAAGTCTTGATGGTAAGTGGCCTATATGCTGTATTCAAACCATGAACTGGGTGAGATTTCCCAGGGAGTGCTAAGGAAGAAAATAAGAGACTAGCAGAGAGAAGAGGGCCCAGGACTGAGCCTTGGAGCCAGGTTGGGCAAAGCAAAAGGCGTATGTGAAGATGAAAAGGATCTGCCAGTGCAGCGGGAAGAACATCAGAACGGGACCCTAGAAACCAAGAGAACCAAGTGTTCAGGACAGAGGGAGGGATCAACTGGCTCTCAATGCTGGCAAGGGGTCATGCGAGATAAGGACAGAGAGCAGACCATTGGACTGGCGACCTGAATGAAGCTCATTGACACTTGATAAAAGCAGGCTTAGAGGCATGATGTGGCAAGAAGCCCGACTGCAATGGATTGAAGAGAGAATGACAGATGAGCAAGTGGAGAAATCAGTATAGTCAACAAATGGCTTCAAAGAGGAGTTCAGGCCAGGCACTGTGTGTGGCTCACGCTTGTAAATTTTAGCACTTTGGGACGACAAAGCGGGGAGGTTGGCTTGAGTCCAGGAGTTTGGGACCAGCCTGGGTAACATAGCAAGACCCTGTCTCTAAAAAAATGAAAATAAATAAATAAATAAAAGGAGTTGAGAAATGAGATGGCAGCTGGAGATAGACGTGCAGTTAAGGATAATTTTTTTGTTTTGTTTTTGTCAAGATTGGTGATGCTAGAGCCTATTGGTAAACTGATGGAAATGAGAAGATTGATGTAGTGAAAGGAGTAGGGTGCAGGGAGCTCAGAACACAGGTGTGGGTACTCTTTTGTAATGGAAAGGAGAGCCTGGATTGTGATTATAGCTACCAAGAGTCCCTTAGATGTAGTGATGGGAAAATAAGGATCTTCCTAATCTGTTTTTTTTTTTTTCAGTGAAAGGCTGAGATAAGGGCATCATCTGGGCAAGTATGTGTGTTAGGAATAGTTATGAAGAGTCTTTTGGAGAGTGAGAAAGCCAGCACACTGGGACAGTGCACTAGGATGATCTGGCAGTGCTGGAGTTTTTCTGGGTTACAAGCTGCCTGGGGTTTCTGCATAGTGAGGTCACCTTATTTTCTGGGTGTTTTTTTTGTTTGTTTATTTGGTTTTTTACCCTTTTTGAGAAAGCTGTTATAATTTAACTACAAAACAATTCTGAACCAATTACAGGTTTCTCTGCCTATAATTGTTTAAATCTGATTATTTAGAAGTACAGGAAGCCTTTGTGGGAAAACACACCATGGGTACAGATTTTGAAAGTCATCTCAAGTGCTATTAAGACTGTCATATATTACATAGCATCAGTGGCAAAGGGTAAAACAGTATTTATCCTCCTAGGGGACACTGTTTTGGAAACAAGGCATTCCTTTTTTATAGCCTGGCTTCATAGTGTGTGCATAAATAGTGCATGTCTAACCTTGGCCTTGAGCATACATAAACCCAACAGTAGATCTTTTGTGGTTCTTTAGTTCACTCGGGCAATAGCCGTTCACTTGGTTCTGCTTGGGTATAATACAGCAGTTTTATACTGTTACTTTATTTTGGAGCACAATTTTGATGGGTCTTCAAACCAACTTAAATGTGATTCTTCTTGCCTGTAAGTCACATAGACACACGTCATGTGTGACGTGAGTATGTGGCCTTGCGAGTATGTGGCCTTGTGTAAGTAACTTTCTCTCTCTGGCGCTCAGGGCCCTTATCTATAAATTCATGGTGTGGGTTTGTCCTCCAAGGCTCGTTGAACTCAAGTGTCCTATGGTTCCATGTTCCTATTTCTTTTATTTAGTCTTCAGTTTTCCTGGAGGTAAGACTGAATTATCATTGACTCCACAATTAATATTTAAATACTTTTGAATGTGTCTGCATTTGATGAAGTAGCTATTTCATAAAAAGGAATGATCTCCTTGACGTGTGAAAGATTGATGAACCGTCTTGTGGCTTCAGAGGATAAATGGCTGATACTTGTCCATCTCTGAAACCTCTGAGAACTGTGATGAAAGGCTCAGCCTGCACTTGGTCCACATATCTTGTGTGTTTTACTACCCACAGAATGAATAATGGTCCTGTTTTAGGACATGAAGAGGAAGTTGGGAGAAGGACAACCTTTCGACTTTTTTATCCAGAATCTGTTTTTTCAGAGCCCATTCACAATGACCTTAATACAACAGCGATTCTCACTGTTTTTAAGCCTCAGGATTTAAGGTGGCTGTTGGAATTGTTGATGGGTGACAAAATAGTAAGTAGGCAAGATTTATTTGCCTTCGGATTATCTTTAGTATTTTTTTCCTGAAACAAAACAACCAACCAACCAAATGTTCTATTTTCTACATTCTTGCTTTATTTCAGAACACTAATGGTTTTTGGAAGAAACCAGCCTTAAACCTGATCTATAAACCTTATCAAATCAGAATATTAGATCCTTTCATTATTAGAACAGCAGCTTATGAACTGCTTCATTTTCCAAAAGTGTTTCCGAGAAACCAGGTACGTATCTGTCGCTGCATGATTTCAAACTAAAGATCTGGCTGAGGTAGAAGGGTCTGGGAGCTCAAGAGAGTTTCTGAGGACCACATCTGAGTTTGTAAAATTAGTTTCCTGTGGATATTGTGTTTCTCAGGTTGCAAGGAGGGTTTTTTCCCTGCCCTTGCAGGGCCTTTTTGGGGTCTTTCTGTGCATGTTTAAATGGTTCATCTCTGGTAAATTTGTCTTGAATGTTCTGTAGCAAGGAGAGTCTGACAGGGTGGGCTGATAGGCAGGCTTGTGCTCAGAGTCACAGGCCTGGCTTCAGGACAAGTGCGTGACTTTTCAGGCTAAAAAGGACTGTCTGAAGCATGCTGGCAAAAATATCACAGGAAGGTCAGTAGAAAGGTGAGGAAGGACAAGGTAGTCCAGAAATACTTCTGTGGTCAGAGGAAACACTGGCATTCAATTCTCAAGAAATGGCACTGTTGAAAGAGTTCTAGAAACTCCAGATTATTTAATTAAGTGGAATCTTCTTGCCTTTGACTCTTGTAGTCCTGTTTGCCAGTGGCAGAGATGTGTTTTTCATTTGAAGCTTGAGTGACTTTGTAACATGATACCTCAGCTGAGAGGAGGGTTTTCCCTCCTTGTAAAGCAAGGACAATCCAAAGAAATAAATAAACATCATGTATCTTTTCTGTAGCATGGTGAAAATTGTGATTAATAAATTCCAGTGTTGCATGCATAAAATAAAATAATGTATAAAGGAATAGTAAAACTATAACAGGAAATCATCCTTGTCTTCCCTCCGTAATCCATGTCATCTCTCAAGCTTTTCAACCTTCTGTGCCCTTCTAGGCTACTTCCCATGCACAAACACATCCTTTTTTTCACGTAAATTAAACATTTATTTGAAGATGAGTTTATGCCAACTGATTTTTTTCAGGAAGGTATGTAGTTTAAAGTAATGACTATCAATGGTAAATATATTTATAGTTTTATGATAGATATTTATAATCCTCCGAAATCCATCATAAAGGTTAAAAAAAAAGAGTCTTTTAGATAATATACTTCCTTATGTAGATATCTTTTAGGTATTGTTTTCATTTAATTGCTTATTTCATTTTTTACTATTTTTATTTTAAAGATGTGGAGTACACTTCAGGATTAGGTATACAAGTGATCGTCATATAGGTAAAGTTTGGGCCTCCTTTTGGTCCCCACTTTGCCTTGTTTGAGATTAGATACTATTTTTGATGTTGTATCTCCCCCGGCCCCCCACCCCAGCAGTATCCCACTACTGCCAATTCCTTTCTTATAGTATCATGGTAAATATTCAGGGTTCACTTATGAGTGAGAACATATGATACTCTGTTGTTTCTGTGATAGATCAATGTGTATGATAGACTCCAAATCCATCCAAGTTGCTGTGAAATCCATATGTTTGTCCTTCTTTATGGCTGCATAATATTCCATTGTGTATATGTACCACACTTTTTTATTCAGTCCAGTTTCGATGGGCATCATGGTTGGTTCCATGTTTTGCTATTGTGAATAGTACTGCAGGTATCTTTTTTGTAGAATGATTCGAGTTTCTCTGGGTGTATTCCCAGTAGGGGGATTGCTAGGTCATATGGAAGGTTGATGTCTAGTTCTTTTAGAAATCACCACACTGTTTTCCAACGAGGTTGCACTAGTTTGCATTCCCACCAGCAGTGTAGAAGTGTTCCTTTTAGTGTGCATGCTCACCTGCATCTATTGCTGTTTGTTTTATTAATGACAGCCATTCTTACTGGGGTTAGGTGGTATCTCATTAGGTGATATCTAGGTGATATCTTAGGTGGTATCTCATTCTTACTGGGGTGAGTGGTTTTGGTTTGTGTTACTCTGATGATTAGTGAGACTGAGCACTTTTTCATGTATCTGTTGGCTGCTGTATATCTTGTTTTGAAAAGTGTCTATTCATGTCTTTTGCCCACTTTTTAATGGGGCTTTTTTTTCCTTTTGGCACATTTGAGTTCCCTGTAGATCCTAGATATTAGGCTTTTGTCAGATAAACTGTTGGCAAATATTTTTTTCCCATTCTGTGGGCTGTCTCCCTGCTCTCTTGATGGTTTCTATTGCTTTGCAGAAGCTTTTCCGTTTGATAGGGTCCCACTTGTCTATTTGATCTCTTATAGCATGGACACTTGGGATTTTGATCAGGAATTGGTTGCCAATTCCAGTTTTCATAAGGCTGTCTCCTGCGTTTTCTGAGGTTCTTATAGTTTGAGGTTTTACGTTTAGGTCTTTGATCCATTTTGAGTTGATTTTTATGTATGGTGATAAGTAGGTGTCCTGTTTCAATCTTCTGCACGTGGTCAGCCAGTTTTCCCAGCACCATTTACTGAATAGGTTCTCTTCTCCCCAGTGGTTATTGGTGGAGGCCTTGTTGAACATGAGTTGGTTGAGAAATTGAGGTTTTTACTTTTGAGATCTCTATCCTGTTCCATTAGTCCATATGCCTATTCTTGGACTAATACCAGGCTATTTTGATTATTACAGCCTTATCGTAAAGTTTAAAGTCTGGAAGTGTGATACCTCTCGCTTTGTTTCTTTTGCTGAGGATTGTATTGGCTATTTGTGGTCATTTATGTTTCCATATAAATTTCTGTGTTGTCATTTCCAGGTCTGAGAAGAATGATGTTGGTAATTTAATGGGTATTACATTGAATCTATAGATTGCATTGGGTAGGATGTACATCTTAACAATTTTGATTCTTCCTACCCATAAGCATGGAATATTTTTCCATTTGTTTGTGTCTTCTTGGATTTCTTTGAGCAGTGTTTTGTAGTTCTCCTTGTAAAGGTCTTCCACTTCTCTGGTTAAAAAGATGCTGAGGTATTTCGTTGTTTTTTTTGTTTTTTTTTTTTTTTTTGTGGCTGTTGTGAATAGGATTGTGCTTTTTATTTGGTTCTCTGCTTGCTTGTTGTTGGTTTATAAAAATGCGACTGTCTTTTGCATATTTATTTTGTACCCCAAGTTTGCCAAGGTCCTTTAACAGTGAACTCAGGTTTTTGACAGATTCTCTTGGGTTTTTGAGGTATAGGATCATATCGTCTGAAAAGAGGGATAACTTAACTTCCTCTTTTCCTGCATACCCAATTTGCTTCTCTTGTCTAATTGTTCCAGCTAGGACTTCCAACACAATGTTGAACAAGAGGGTGAGAGTGGGCCACCTTGTCTAGTTCTGATTTTCAGGGGAAATGTTTCTAGTTTCTATCCATTTAGCAATATGCTGGCTGTGGGTTTATCATAGATGGTGTTTAGTATTTTGAGGTATGTTCCTTCTATGCCTAGGTGTTTGAGGGTTTTTATCAATAAGGGATGGTGGATTTTATCAAAAGTTTTTCCTGCATCTAGTGATATAGTCATGTGCTTCTTGTTTTTACGTCGGTTGATGTATTTAATTGCATTTATTGTTTTGTGGATGTTGAACCAGCCCTGCATCCTGGGGATGAAGCCTACTTGGTCATGGTGGATGATTTTTGAGATGTCACAAACACATGCTTTTTGTTTGTTCATTGTAATTATGACTATCTCATAGGCATTGCTCTGCTATTTTTCCCTCTATTTTTCTATTTATAGACATTTGTATTACCTAACTTTTTCTTCTCTGTAAATAATGTAGCAGTGCATATGTTTATATGGGTTTTCTGCACATTTGTGTGATTTATGCGGGATAAACTCCTGGAAGTGAGATTCTCAAGTCAAAAAGCATACACATTTTAAATTGAAACCCAACTTCTTAGTAATTTTTTTTTTGGGGGGGATACAGTTTCCATATATGTTTTGTGACTTTTCATCTCTTATTTTCCTCAGTGAGATATATGAGCTCATGTATCCTTTGCTTTTTGTTTTAGGTAATGTCTTTAAAAGCACAGGAAGACTCTGATCATACTTAAGAGATGTTAGAACTAGTTGTAACGAAAGTGCAGGTAGAACATAGTGTCCCAGAAGGCAAATGAGGACACCATTTTGTCTCAAGAGACAGAGGTCAGCCATGTCAGATGCTGTCCAGAGGTTGAACACAAATAGTAAACCTTGGTTTTGGAAACATGGAGGTCATACTGGTGATACTGACTAGAAAGCCTGCTAGAATTGGGTTAAAGGGAACATGGGATATGAGCAAGCAGAGACAACTCTTAATGGAGTTTTGCTAGAACAGAGATCAGAGATATAGAGCAATAGTTGAAAGATGACACAGGTTCCAAAAAGTTTGTTTTATTCATTTTTTAAAGAGTGTATGTATATATGCTGAAGAGAATGATTCAACAGGGGAAAATATTGATGATGAGGGGAGAAACAGATAAGTGTAGAAGCAAAATTGTTGAGAAGAGAGATGGAATATAGTTCACCAGTGAAGGGGTTGGCCATAGGAACCTTTCCTCTGCTGTAAGAGAAGTGAGTGCTCAAGTGTGAGGGAAGACACAGATAGGATACCAGATGTGCAGTTGGGAAGATGATGTAGCTCTCATCAGACTGCTTTAGTTTTCTTAGAAAAATAAGGATGAAATGGTGAACTTAAAATGGAAGGAGACTAGGGTTGCTTGAGGGTACAAAGTTATAAAATTGTCATCCTGGAGAGTAGCAATGGCAACTTGCTAGGCGAATGTAACAGCACTTATGGACACACTTAATTCCCACTTGAGACTTTGGTCATAAATTTAACGTTTGGCCAGGCAACATTTTTCTCTGGGCTATTTGTCAGGTAACAATATAGGTTCTATAGGTAATGGGTGTAGAAGGGTTGAATTTACAAGATGGAATGATTGTAGCGATGGGTGAAGGACTCTAAGGTGTGAAGGAAGTAGAGGGCATGAAAAGGGTAAGGAGAAGGAAAAAGCCATGGGATCCGCGAGGCTGAATGACTCCTCGGTCATAGTAGTACATAGGATAAAGAAAAGTTTCTGCTGAAGGCTATGAAGCTTTCAGAGAAGCTTGCCTCCTGGAGGTCACTTGATTTTCTTTCCCTCAAAATCGGAAAAAAACACTTAATTGAAAGGACATCTCCTTGAACTGCTGTGTAAAAAGTGTAAGATATATCTTGTTTTTATCTTTGAAGGTCACCTCAGTGGCAATTAAAATTTTTGAAAGCCAAGACGACCCTCCTGTCACACTGGCTTTCAGAATTATGTACATAAGAAGAAATTTCTGGTTTTTCTTTTTAAAAATAAGGACAAATTATGCACTTTGCAGCAACTTGGATGGATTTAGAGTCTAATTCAGTGATCTATCACAGAAACAAAGAACAGAGTACCACATGTTCTCACTCATAAGCAGACACTAAACAATTATCATAATATTGTAAGAAAGAGATTGGCAATAGTGGGAAACTACCAGAGAAGGGGGGGCACATTTTGTCAATAAGGGTACCTGATCTCAAACCAGGTGAAGTGGGGACCAAAGTGAGGCCCAAACTTTACCTGTACAATGTATACCCAGCCCTGAATTGTACCTATCTTTAAAATAAAAATTATAAAAAATAATGACCCAGTCAAGATTGTGATATTGCTGTGTATACATCTGGAATCTTTTTAAAAGACTGTCTAAATCTGGGCGTGGTGGCTCACACCTATAATCCTAGCACTTTGGGAGGCCAAGGTGGGAAGATCACTTAAGCCCAGAAGTTTGGGCTGGGCAACATACCAAGACCGCATCTCTACAAAAAAAAACCAAAAACCAAAAAACAAAAAAATTAGCTGGGTGTGGTGGCATGCACCTGTAGTCTCAGCTACTTGGGAGGCTGAGGTGGAAGATCACCTGAGTGCAGGTTGAGGCTGTGGCGAGTTTGACTCAAAAAAAAAAAAAAAAAAAAAAAAAGACTCTAAGATTATAATCACAGTTTACATTATTTTCAGAGTTATGGTATATTATGTATACCATTCAGGGTTTGAGCCTTAGGACATGAGGAGGGTTTAATTAAATATTTCTCTTCTGATTAAACGTTCTGAAATCACTATAATGAGATTAGCCCAATCTTATACTTGAAAACAAGTAGCTCCTTTGGATTAAAAAATTTTTCTTTTGCCTCCTCCAGAAACCCAAACATCCAACAACAGGAATTCTTGCCATCACACTGGCATTTCACATATGTCATGAAGTTCACCTAGCTGGCTTTAAATACAACTTTTCTGACCTCAAGAGTCCTTTGCACTACTATGGGAATGCCACCATGTCTTTGATGAATAAGGTAACATATTTTACCTAAACGAATACACATCAGTATAATCTTTGATGTTAGTGTTGAAAAGTTCATGTTTTCTCTTCTCACCCTCGCCTTTTATGGAGAGGACATGTTTCACAGGGTGGAGAGTTTGATGGGTTAGAGCTACCAAGGGCTGAAACTAGGGCTCAAATCCAGAAGTCACTCAGTACAGCAGCAATCCCCAATTTGTGGGCCTGACCCTTGGGATAATCTCCTGGTTACTGCCAAGTGTTATCTCATCTAAGGACCAAGACTTAAATATTCTATCATATTTGCATCATTTAAATATAGATAACCTACTATGTTTGAGACACTACAAATTCAGCTAAAAGCATTGCTATCTTCATAATTATTTTTATGTATTTTTTTCAGTTAAGTAGATAAGATGGTCTATAATATTTTAACTCCAAAGAAGAGTCATCTAAAAGGTTACAAACCTTCATAGTAGACCATGTTTCTCATGAATAGGGAAGAACAGTGATATTTGTAGGATTTTTATTTTAATTGACCGGAAAGAAGTCCAGTCAATTATTTTTCTAATTCTACCCTAGATCAGTGGCACATCACAAGTGATAGGATTAAAATGTTATTTATACACTTTTAGTATTAAAATATAAATGATTTGATGCACACATATGGTGCCAAAAAGTAATATTTTAAGAAAGGAAAAAACTGTATTAAAATCGCAATATTCAATATATACCAATAAAAAAAGATGAATACAAGTCACATTTGACTTCTGCAATTACAAGGGGTAGTCAAAGTGTACCATCAAAGTCCAGACACTTCTGATTACGGAGAACATAGAAGTAATACATTTTAAGAAATGTATATGTGTATACACTTTAAGAGATACATTTTTTAAAAAGTATATACATTTTAACAGATGTTATCTATGTACTACTTTTAGTTTGCTGTAATCCGAAATATCTGGATGCTGATGGTAACTACTTTGAGCACTTCTTATAATTGCAGATTTTTTTTTTAGAAAGCAGGATTTATTGAGAAGACAGAAAAGTTCCCACGGTGGAAGGGGACCTGAGGGGGTTGCCCCAGAAGTCAATTTTAATAGTTTTCTCTTTCTTAAAATATGTATACTTTTTTTGGCACTCTCTGCATATATGGCTATATCTCATGAAATCAGTCCTCTTAGTTCATCCCACTGTGGAAGCTAAGGAAGTGGCATTATGTAGGTTAGGTTTTAAAACAGTCTTTTGTGGCCCACCCCCGCACCCTAGACCCATAATGTAAGACATAGTTCAAGAATGAGGTGCCTGGGACAGACTTTAGATTAGACTTATTTCTGTTCAGCCCTAATTTTTCCTGTAGCACTTGTGGTATTTCAAGAGTCATCTAAAGAACAGAATATTAGAACTGCCTGAGGAGAATCAGGACATCTATCTATAGAACAGAATAATGTTTAAAACACATCTTTGGCTGAACCATGCATACATTATGGTAGTTTCTTATCTCCGGGCCAATTAAAAAAGATAATGAGTTCCAGGTGCTACTTTTAGAAACGTGAACAGCCGGGCTCGGTGGCTCAGCCTGTAATCCCGCGCCTTTGGGAGGCTGAGGTGAGTGGATTGCCTGAGCCCGCGGGTTCGAGACCCGCCTGGGCAGCGAGACCTCATCTCTACAATAAATCCAAAAATCAGCGGGGCACGGTAGCGCGTGCCTGTAATTCCGGCTACTC
>NW_007253016.1:45999-79006 GCF_000164805.1 Carlito syrichta | reverse complement strand
GAAGGATCGCGGGAGCCCAGCAGGCGAGGCTGCGGTGGCCGGGAGCGGCCACTGCACTCCAGTCTGGGCGACAGAGTGAGACTCCAACTCAAAAAAAAAAAAAAAAAGAAACGTGAACAATCTATTCTGACCGAAAATTTTGGTCTCTGGATTTATATGGTGATTCAGTACACCAGGGGCTGATCCAAAGAAGCCTCTGACTTATGACAGAGTTTAAGTGGAAAGAGTGGGCTTTAGGGAAAGCTTCTGCATAAGAATGAGCAAGAAAAGACATCAGAAAGGCAACAAGTTACAAGTACATGTGGCTTGTTATGTAACAGTCTGGTTTATTTGGAATTTTGTAGATAGATTATTTCATTGCGGTTAATATTTTGGCATTGGGACAGATGGTAATTTTATTTTCCTTTTTTAGAATGCCTATCACAATGTGACTGCAGAGCAGCTCTTTCTGAAGGACATTATAGAAAAAAACTTTGTAATCAACTTGACTCAAGATTGACCCTACAGATTCAGAAGATGATGCTCACAATATTAGTTTTATTTTTGTACAATTTTTAGTTTATTTTTAAATATGTTGGATGCACTCATTGAATAAGTATGTATATTAAGTCTGTTGCTGCCTGGTGATTCATAACCACCAGCTTAATTTCTGTGAATACTATATATTTAACTTATGAAAACCAAGAAATGTTTAGTTATCAGGGAAATAAGTTTCAACTGCATTGTGTTTTAAAAATAAGCTAGTTTTCTGAGGTGTTTTAAAACATCTTTTTAGAGTTACTTCATCTTAGACTTTTGGAAGAATGTGACTTCCAAAGAAGTATGTAGATTTAAGTTTACTACAACAATTTTGACTAAGACATTTCAAGAAGAATATCTGGCTACTGTAAACCCTGCTGGTGGGAAATGGCATGTGATTGTGCCTTGATGTGGCAAACCAGAACCACTCGCCTATGGAAATCTAAGTTCATACTGGCTTAATTAAGCCTTTCACCCCTGCAATGAACTAAACCATGATCATGATGTAATTTGGCAGAATGATGATGATGTTTTGCTTTGTTTTTAAGTTAAAGAAAATAGGCTAAACATAAAATTCAGGATGAGTAAATAACTAAAGAATTCAATTCCTAAAGTCTGGTGGCTTTGCATTGTTTTAAATACATAAAAAAGTTGAACTTTGTACAAAAAAGCTAAGCTAGGCAAGCTCAAGAAGGAAAACAGAACATCTTATTTTAGCTTGGCTTAATTTATTCATTAAATTTTGAAGACTTTCAATTAGAAGTAAATTAGGAGAGGCAAAAAAGACAACAAAGCATGTAAATCCTTAAGAAGTCAAGCCAGGTTGGGTTTTTTTGGGGGGGGTTAAATGGTATTTTCATGAAAAATCTCAATTTTTCACGATTAAAGCTCCTCTTCAAATGGAAAGCTTACCCGACTACCTAGGGTACACAAGAGAGGAATCAAATCCAATAAACAAGCCAGTCTCTTCCCAAATTTTAACAAATACAAAAGCGCAGGCTACTTGGGGGTGGGGAAATGAGAGGTAAAGAAGAAAGGACGAGAACAGTAGAGTTTATAGGAATGATGGAACTGAATGCTGTTAAAAGAGGTAAGAGATGAAGAATGAATCATTTTCTTTTGAACAATAAATACTGGAAAACACTGGGTTTACTGACAATCAACCTGCCTGTCTAGAAAAAGCGGAAAAAGGATGAAATATTAGATCAGGCTCAGAAATGGGAGTAAATGAAGTACTTAAAAGCAGTGTAAAACTTGTAGTTGATACAACATAGGTCAGACACTAATTGTGGACTGTGTTCCAGGATTAGAGCGTACGTTTGTCCAGTGCCACCATTTCATCTGACTCTGCTAGTAACTTTGGGATAGAAAAGGCAGGTGCTCAAGTGGAATCCACATGCATTCAGTGTGATCGTCCTCTCAGACCACAAAGCCACAGGTCGAAGCGGGGCTGCAGAAAATTCAGTTTAATGTCAAATAAATTAAGCTGGTGCTGGCCACAGAAAAAGCCAGAGTAAAAAAACTCATGGTAGCATTTTCACGTGTTGCTGGAAGCACTACAGTATCAGCTATAAAATTTCTGGGTGATATTAAAATCAAAGAATCTGGCATCTTATATAGAATGAGAAAAAGCTACAAACCTCAAGATTGTTTTATTTAAGCCAAATAATCTGAGCAAGACACATATATACAATTTATTAAAAACACATTGAACACATTAAAATCTCACTATTTATACAATCTAAATTCTAGCAACATATACAAATACTGAGGGACTACAGTACATGCCGAGGTAAGAAAAGTACATTCTGGGAGAATATCACTGATGCTCAAGCCATTTTTATTTCCAATATGTATTTCAATACATGTTTTGTTTCTACTTTCCCAGTGCCAAAAAAAGGAAAACAAAAAACAAAAAACAAAACAACTATCAGAAGAAACTCATTTCAAGTTAGATTAAATGAGAACTGATGCCACAGTTTATTTAAAAATATTTTAATAATCATCCAACTGAAACTTTAGATTTTGCAGTTTAGAGACTTCAAGTTCAGAACCAAAAGGCAGTGCTAATAAAATAATACTTTTTTTTAAGGTCGAGCTTCATTGACTCCTCTTAAGAGGGTTGAAAAGCTTTAAATGTCTCATACAATCTACTGATTCTTTCTAACTATCTCATCTGATATGGTGTTTCTAGTAGCCCTTTTGCTCTCTAAGTGACAATGACGCACACCACGACAAAGAAGTTCAAGCTTGACCACTTTCCACAGCTTTGTGGCCACACTCATCTGCTTCTTACTCCCAAAGCAGAGGGAGAAAAGGAAGAGGCAAGCATGTACATCACACCATAATTTTATTTCTTGTACAAATTCTCTACTTGTACCATTTTCATCAGCGAATAAACCCATTGTTCAATGCAAAGTGCAAATAGTGAAATGTGAACTTAAATAACTGGACTAGACCCAGCACATACAACAGATCTATTTAGATTTATAGTGTTTAATAAAATGAAAATCAGAATTCACAATATCTTATCTTTAACTGTGCTGGTCCCTAAGATCAAGAAACAGCCAAGTCATTGTAATTTTATGACACCTGCAATATTCACACTTGCTGTGTCACTGCCTGGTTCTATTTCTATCATTGTGTTAGCAGGAAAAATATTTAATCCAATAAACCATAGTGACTTTAAGTCTTAAATGTTTAAAGCAGAGCATAAAATTCAAGGGAACTCTGTAAAAACTGTTACTTTCACATTTTCAGTTGTTACTTGATTGTCTCCAAAGCTGGATACATATCAGACATATAAATGTAATGAAAAACAAAAACAAATTAATAAAACCTCTACTATGAAAACAAACTAAAAGTACAATTCAGAAAACCCATTTAAATCAGGCTCAGCTCTTCATCTGGAGAGTATGATATATAAAAGTAGTAAAAACCAGATATTTTATAAAAATCACTGGATATTTCAAGGATAGCGCAGTGGCAAGATGAATCAAATCTTAAAATACACATAATTTCAGAAAACACTTGCCTCTCATCAAAATAAAAAACAAAACAAAAAAACTAGGGAAAAACAATCAGGCACACACAATTACACTAAAATAGCAAACTTCTTTGGGAAAATGAAATAGTTATTGAAAACATTTCTCTTAAAGCTTCAAGCAGATTTATGACATGAAGAAAAGTATATTGTTTTCTAAAGATGAATAAAAAAATAAAGAAACTGGTTTACTCTCTTCCCACCTGAAAGTGGATGACTGCATTAATACATGTGCTTCACACATTCATAATGTTTTAATAAAAGTCTAATGTCTGTGCTTTTTGTTTCGAATATTTGAAACAAAATATGCATTGATTTTTTTCAGTAAATGAAACTGTGCCTCAAGGTTTCTCTGGAAAAGGAAAAGCAAATGAAAATAAAACCAGCAAAATCATACAAGAGAGCAGGAAGGCTGCAAAAATAAACACTTTTTGAAGTAATGTTTTGGAATGCTGATATACTCACGGAAGGCAAGCAAAAGGAATACTGTTCATCTTTGTTCAAACTGAGCTCTGGCAACATCACAATCTGGTGGCACTGGCCAACAGAAATGACCAGAATCTGATGGAAAAGTACAGTTTGACATTAAATCCAAACTAAGGTTTATGGAAGAGGGGATGTCAAATTTACATACTTTATCACATAGTGAGCTTCTCATGTTGTCTTGCCAGTCTAAGTACTTTTAAAGATAGTTTTTCACTATAGGCTGATAAATTACATATGATTTCTATTTTACCCTATCTAAAAGTAGTTCTGAGCAGGTCATGAAACAAGTGGTGACAAGGAAGTTGTCAGAAGTTATCAAAAACAAGGCATGAATGTTCATTTGCTAGGGTGCTATAACAACTGCTCCCTAGGTGTGACATAAAGAACTGCTCACATCTGTTACCACACAGACATAGGGCACGATCACCAATCCTGAAGAATGTTAGGTTTATCTTTTGTGTAACAGCACACTGTCGAAAACTAAGATTAAAAGTAATTTTATTTCACAGAGAAAATACATTGAACCATAAGAAAAATTTATGTTTGTTAGTGTGTATAAAACCAAAAAGGACAATTCGTTTACTTGTTTATGTTTTTTAAGGTAATTTGTATTACTTCTGAGTGAACGATTTTGCCTTTCACTGTAACAAACATAAGTGGGTCATGCTGACATCAGTCCCTTAGAAGCCCTTAACTTTTCACAACTCTCCTAGGAAAAATCCCATTGCAAATAAAGTTAGGGGTAGGGAGAGGATCTCCGTTAAAGTCTTTCAAATTGTAAAGTTGTTCCCGTTTCCACATAAAGGAGGCATCTGAATTCATGAGACTGTAAAGCAAGTATCACCCAATGGAAAAACTCAAAACCAACATTTTATAAACACGAAAATAGGGCAAGCCACCAAAGACCCTGGGTATAACAGCAAGGATGAGACTAGGTCATGTACCATGAAGCATTAAAGCTCTCAAAAGTGTCAGAAAGTGAAAAATCAATCACTCTGTTCCTTACAAGTCAGTTTCCCAGCTAAAGAGCTTCCTAGGGAAACTATATTTGCCAGCCATCAAAACAATGCTTACATCACTATTAAAAAAAAAAACCCAGAAAGGAAATAGGAATAGAAGAGAAAATCATTATAGTACCCATCTTTCACAAAGAGGAGAATTTCAAGCCATTCGAGATTTCAAGAACAGTACCATGTGTTATTGTCAGTCGGGCTTAGAGAGCCATTGCTTGAGTTCATTCATGTACCTGCAGCATTGGCAATAAATACTCTCAGTGATTTTTAGTTTCTTGGAAGTGCATTAAAGGGAGCTTTTCTGTATTAAAATAGTGTTTTACAGTAGTAACAAACAGGATGTTGGAAACTTAATAGGCAAGCAGTAACTGTGCCACAGGAACACCTTTAAAGCAAGATGGCAAGATTAGTAGTTTCCTGTACCTCGGTCACCACATCTTCCCCAACCACTTCAGTGACAGATATGGAATACATTCTCTATATTACTACCACTAGTAATTAAGAAAAAGGCCATGTGCTTTAAAACGATGCTTTGCAAAAAGCAGCATCACCTTCAAAGGATTTCTTCAAAACCATCACATTCCCCATCCCGTCCTGCTCCTGCTACTTCCTGTGTGCTCTGGGGCACCTGGTACACCAACTCTTCTGGGGCGGCTGGACCTGGCTTCCCACCTTTCGGGGTATCATACTGGACCCGGGCAGAGGAGCAGCTGTTGGTCCTGGAAAGAAGTGTGTTGTAAGTTCCCACTAATGGGGGCGGTTGGGTCCCTGTAGCTTTGAATGTGGATGTGGAGGGCAGCCCAGCTGAAGCGGTGGGGTGCCCTGACATGTCCATGACGATTGGGGTTGCATACTCGGGCCCAGAAATTGGGAGTGGTTCAGCATAGGCATGGTAAACTTCCTGCACTGGCGAGTTGTAGGGGTCTAGGTCCGCATAGCCTGCTTCTTTTCCTTCCTCTGGTTTAAAGGTCGATCTCTGATGAAGAGTACCAACAATTCCTCCCACAAGTGGCTGTGCATACTCTGGATATCACAAAACACAACAAAAAAGTCATCTTACTAACCCAGGGACCGCATCATTTAGGGTGGCAGCTGCAGATGACACCAAAAAGCAAACACTTCTTCATGGCACATTTGCTGCTATCAACACAGATCTATGATGCCCCACCTGTAAGAACCAACTTCAAAGGTAAGATTAAAGTAGAATCTAGTATCTCACAGTAGTGAGTGAATATGCTAGAAAGCCTCGTTCACATTATTTTGTATAGAGTGTTTGCATATGTTCTCTAGATTTACAGACAGTATTTCATTGGAAAAGAAATAGTCAATTATTGGAATAAGTATTAGTCAAAAAATTTCAGAGGCTTTTTTTCTTCAATTAACAGAAAATGTTTCAAATGAGTATATGTGAAATTAACAGGATAGATACTGTAAGGTTCTCTATGTCTTTCCTGCTCTCCTTGTAACACCTCTGCTCCCCTGCAAAACCAAAACAAAACTCCAGTTAACATACAAAATGTCCAGAGTCTTTATAAAATGAATGCCCCGAGTTTACTGGATAGAACTTTCAAGACAAAGTCGTTCTACCTTTAGAAAATAGTTCATCTCTTACACATGAGAAAAACAAAAGATATAAATTCCAAAGCACTTTACAGCAGCACAAGCAGTTCCTCTCTCTACCTGGTCCTTGGAGGCTGTCATAGTTACCTGCGGAGTCGGTCTGCAGCACTGTGGTGACTTCCCTTGGACTCAGGTGATTGACTTCACTGCTGCTGTAGCGAACCGGGGTTTCCTCATGTTCCACTGACTTGGCAGGGAGAAACTGCTTCATTCCTTTCCACCAACCTTCATGAGTCAGAGACCATAAATAAACATCCATGTCTCGAATGATAATATCAAGGGAGAAATCCTGTTGCATTTCAGTCATTTCAGTAACAATATTTCTACAAACTAGCCTTTCTATTCAAGCTTATTTTCTGCTTTGATTGACGACCCAGTGCAAAGCACAACGTGGTGGAAATCTCTATTGAAAACATATGCAGAAGCAAATCACTACAGTGCAGCCTGATACAGTGTCTACTGGAGGGGCGATTTTTAGTAAGTCTTTCTCAAAAATACTTTTCAAGGTCCACCCTGGGCACCAGCAGCACTGTGATCTGCCCATACCACGGTAACTTCCATGCTGGTCATGGCAGTACCCTCCCCTTGCTCCTCAGTTATTCCAGTCGTGAGTCCAGGAAGTGGGAGACTGGTAGGGGGCCTTTGATGTCATTTGCAGAAAGTGAGATGACAACTCATCATGGCAGGCCTTACAGTTACAGAACTGCTGGATTCCACTTGGTGAATAACCAGGGCAGTAGACAAGCAACCACTGTGTCACCACAGCCCTCTGTTTCTCATTCAGTGTTCACACGGGCCACATACAAGTCTGGCTTCCTCAAGAAAAAAGATACACGGGAAAAACCAGACAGGTTTTTCAGAAGAAAAAGAACAGAGCATGTGTTATGAGGAATTCATGCTTTTCATTACTTATTAACTAGAAGAGATTTTGCAGAAGGGTAAAAGTGGTGAGAACAGAAGAACCATGCCACTTTTCTAGCAGTGCCAGGAGTTCAGGTGGGCCTGAGAACGTTCCCTCTTTCACTACTGCCCCTGTAGGGGAGGAACTTTCCTCTGATGGAAAAGGGATGCAGAGACCATGTGAGTTACCTGTCCGGTCCCAGTAAGGTATGTCATAGGTGCCTGCAGTTTTTTTCTTTCTGGAAAAATACAGAAAAAAAAAAGGTTAGCAAACAGAGTAAATTTAGTGGTAAGAAATCTCCACAACAGCAGAATAAACACCAAAGTTAATAATTAGTCAAGAGAACACATTTCTACTTGCTGACTTATGCAAGGGAATACTCTATTTCATTTGACTTACTAAATTGTTACTAGTGAGGTTTATAAACTTTGGGCTCTCAATAAATTAAGCAACTATCTTCTGGGACAGTATCTTGCTACCTATCTACTACCCACTCAAAAGTGATCAAGAGAATTTTAAAAAGCCAAGTCTGTAGATGAAAAGACAGAATCAAATCAAAGAATCAGCTCTGATACGTGGGTCATTATAGGCAAATCATGTTAGGTCTGTTTTGGATTCAACTACAAATTTCACAATCTATACACAAAAGTCACAGAACTAAAAAAAGCTCCATGTCCTTCTGGTTTTCTATTCTGCATTGTTCTTTTTTCCTCAACTTCTTTTCTTCTACAGCCCTTTTGCCACAGAAGTTTAAAGTGCCCCACACTATTAATTGCATAGAATTGATTTTCCAACCATAGCTGGTAAGTCAATGCTACCACTAACCTTGTCAAGTAGAGAGGGAGGAGCACGTGACCAGACTCGGGGAGGTGAAAGTCCCCTACGAGAGGAGAAGATTCTCCCCAGCACACCCCTCCGAATTATAAGCTGTTCTTCCCAGAAGGAATCTCCCTCCCCTCCATTAGGAATTACCCTTTACCAACAGTCTTTAACAAAGAGAAACTAAGCAAAGGAAAGGACGTTTTCTGATTCAAGAGTGGACACTTAATTTAATTAAAATTAGTGCTTTGTCAACTAAAGAGAAAGCAGAAATTATTCTAGTCTAAAATAAGAACAAGATAGCTGTTTTGGTTTGCAGCCTTCAAAAAGAGCCCAGTCATGTGCTCTTCCTACTAGGAAACGCTCTTCTCCAGTATAAGCTTGTGTTTCCATTATTGATGTTAAAAGCTTTCTCATTTTAAAGCCTGGCTGTATTTGGATGATTTCATTATTTCAAAGTATAATGTAAAATCTGTGGAAGAGATAGTAGGTGCTGAAGCTACTAATCAAAAGCTTGAATGGAAAAGAAATAATAAAACATGCTGGGTTATTAAATACTTTTCTCTCTGAAAATCCTCTAACATCGTAAGATTTTTAAAAAATACAATAATCCTTTCTAAATGGAAGTTAGATACTCTAAATGGCTAGCACAAGACATTTAATGGTCTATTAACCACAGGTTGTACCATAAAGGATTCTATATACTTAGTCTCAAGAGTCAAAGCCCCAGGTCACTTACACATCCACACATCACGTGCATAGCACACAGCTGGGCATGGCCAGGAATCAGTGACTTGCAGCCCTGTATGATTATTCTCCTCCTCCCTATTTTCCACAGCCCCTTAATGGCCCTGCTCCTTACTCCTTGTCACGAAGCCACTCACCAACAATGTCAACTACATTTTTAGTAGTAACCTCAGTTCTCCAGTGTTCCAATTCTCCTGGCGTCCTGAACACCAAGCATGAGGCCCAACCGCCTCTTAGGATCTGAACGCCCGTAGGGTCCTTCCAACACTTCCCACATGGACATCAGGCCTTGACCCCTGCCCTCTTGAGAGCTCCACTCCCAGGTCCTCACTATCACACCCTGTGCTTTATCCAGTGGGTTACACTTTATTTTTTTGCTTGTTATTTGCTCTCAGGCAGCAGTGGGTAAGAACACGAGCCCTGAAGCCTGGTCCCACATTCCATTTTGCCACACACTAGCTGGTGACCTTGGGCAAGTAACCTGTGCCATGTCTCACTTCCCTTTTCTCTAAAATGGGGCTTATGACAGTACTGCTTCACAGGTTGTTTTGGGAATAATGCCGACAATCAGCATTCAATTTTCTATAAAAAGTAGCTCCTGCTACTGCTGGCCTCATCATCACCATCACTGTTCCTGAGCTCATGAGTGTGTCATGCACTGTCCTCTCTGGACTTTCCTAAAGCCTCCCCCCATCCCCTCCTGTCCTTACACTCAGGATCCTCCAGCTTCCTCCTTGGGCATGTGGGAGGACTTTGTGGCCGGTGCCATGGCTGAGGATTTTCTGCATTGCGTCCTCTCCTGGGACTCATCACTGGGCTTCAGGTATTCAAATATTTGTTGAATGGCTACACAAATGAAGCCATTCTCTTTTCCCACCAAACCTGTCCCTCCTGCTCTGTGATCGCAACTCATGGCATCTCTACCGGTCTAACTGCACAAGCCAGAAATCTCACATGGACCCCTTCTTCTTCCTCAGGAGATGACTAGCCATGTGTCTTGTCCCTGCCACTGGAAAACATCGCCACTCCACCTCTTCTCTCTTCCCTGGGATCACTGTCAGGTGCCTGCCTGGCCTCCATGGCCTTCTAACTCATCTTGATGTCCCCTTCAGTAACTCCCCTCTTCAATCCAGCCTTCAAAACTCCTGCCACCATCTTCCTGCAACCATCTGACATTGTCACCTGTCTGCTTAACACTCAATTATACTTCCCCATCTATAAAATAAAATCTACATTTCTCTCTTCCAGGAAGAACTTCCTGATCCAGGCATGGACGGCATTTCTATGGTTCCCTCATGACTCTATCATGCCAGCCCACATGAGAAGACTCGTTGTTCTGCCAACAGTCTATATTTCTGTGCCTTCACTCGAGCAATTCCCTCAGCCTGGATCATTCTCTGCTGCTGTGTCTGAAGGTCTGTGTCTCTCCAAAATGCCCATGCTGAAATCCTAACTCCCAAGGTGATGGTATTAGCAAGTGGAGCCTCTGGGCGGGATGAGGTCATGAAGGCAGTGTCCTCATGAAAGGGATCAGCGCCCTCAGAGAAGAGGCCCGAGGGAGCTTGCTCACCCCTTCTACCATGTGAGGACAAAGCAAGATGGCACTTGCTTTGAATCAGAAAGTGGGTCTTCACTAGTCACTGAATCTACCAGTGCTTTGATCTTGGACTTTACAGTCTCCAGAAATATAAGACATAAGTTTCATTACTGTTATAACAACTGTGTTGGGGTGTGTATGAAAAGGTGTTTTATTTATTTCTTTATTTGAGATGGGTTTTTCAATGTTGCCCAGGCTGGACTTGAACTCCTAGACTTAAGCAATCATTCCACCTTAGCCTCCTAAGAAGCTGCAACTACAAAAGCATGCCACCACATCAGGCAAGAAATCAGTTTCTATTGTTTATAAACCACCCAGTTTATGGTTTATTCTTATAGTAGTTCAAACTAACTAAGACATCTACCTTCCTCTATCTAGCCCACTCCATTTCTTTTAAGGTAAAACATGCCAAACTTGAGGATGACCCTTTCCTGGAGAAAATGTTTCAGATAATTCTCACAGCTTTCCTCAGCACTTTATATACAACTCATCAGACAGTATTATTTAATTCCTCATTTTATGTCAGTCAACCCTGTCCACACTTTGGGGAAAGAAATGCTGTCTCTTTCTTTAAGTGTGTTGCTAAGTATCTATCATGTGCCAGAAAGTGTTCGTATTAAGGTACAACCCCAACATATAATGCAGTACTTGATACAGTAAAGGTACTTGGAACTGAAAGTTGTATCTGATGGGCTCATCTGTAATGGTAATAAAGGAGAAACATATGACATTTTTATTCTATGACTCCCTTATAACTCTCACTCTCAAACAGGTGAACTGCCTGTAGTTTATCTTCTATGTTTAGTTTCTGTTTCACACTTGGTAGTCTTGGACCAATCAGGTGAGTTCAGGATGCACTAACCTGTTTCTCCAGTGCCAAGCACATACTAATATGAGGATAAGAGTAGTGAGGACCATGACTAGCACAGGGACAAGGACCGCGGCCAGGGCTACATCTGAAGTGATAAAGACAAAAACACACCAAAAGCACATTAACACCAAGGGTAGAAATCATGAGGGAAAGGATTGCAAGGTTTAATTACATCATCACTCAATATTTTTTAATCTCAAAAAATTCCCTAAGTATTATTTCTAAACACTTGGCACGCATTGATACTGCAGAAGCTTTCCATGGACATATGCAGCTCATTAACACCATTCATTCCACCTGCATATATCTGAAATATTCACATGTTTTAAATAAGCAAAGTAAAATTGACAAATAATAAACTGGAAAAGTATATTTTCTGCATGTGATAAAGAGTTAGTATAAATAATTAATACATTACAGGACTATACAAGTCAAAATAAAGCAACAGAAAAAAAATCTGTGGAGGTGAACTAGCAATATATTAAAAAATACAGGTTAGCCTCACTAGTAATCAAAAGAATATAAGTTAAAGCAATAACAAGATACTAATTTTGCTGATAAAATTGGCAAATATTTGAAAGAACAACAATTAATTATTGAAGAGGATAACGGGCATTTTAAAAATTGGAAATATAAATTGATGCTATCTTTCTGATTGGCACATTGGGGCAATATCTATAAAAATCTATTACTTGGCAATTACATAGCTATAATTTTTTCTTCAAAAAATTAAGATGACATTTAAAGATGCATCTTTAAAGATGTTCTGTCCTGTTTCTGCATAAGAGTGAAAAACTGGAAATAATCCAAAATGTCCTCAAACGAGAGGTAATGAATAAATCATGGTATCCACCTAACAGGAGAACATAATCCAGCAATTGATAACCATGTTGCAACATAATGGCAAAACATTTACAGACACGGGAAGGTAACCATGTGGCGTTAAGCATAGAAAGATGCTTAGGTCAGAAGTGACAGGATGTTGGAGCTGACAGGGACTCAGGGATCGTTTCCCTAACTTCACTCCACAGACAAGGAATCCTGGGCCCAGATTTAGAAAAAGGTCTAGCCAAGGTTAACTGGGATGTTAGTTTCCGCCTTTATCTCTCAACTCCTAACAACAGTAACTTGGGGGAGCTCAGAACCAGACACACCAGGAGTCTAACCTGCAGCCCCTTCTCGACTCCTTATACCACTGCAACCCAAGGAGAGAAAAAGGATGGTGATAAGGAGAAGAGGAGGATCATCATCAGTAACCTCCAGTTTCCAGAGGTCGATGGATGGGAACCAGAGCGCAGGTGAAGGGGCCAGCCTTGGGCAGCACGAGGAAGCCCACTTTTCACTGCAGTGAACAGAAGATCCATCCAGGTAAGTTTGGAGGCCCCACAAAAAGGGAGTTTCCTTTCAACAGTTTTCACTTTCTTTGTGAAGTTGAAGAGGTAACTTACAGTGAATGAAAATATCTGGGTCGTGGGTTTGAAAATTATGGAGAGCACTGAAATAGCTACTGTTGAGAACAGACAGAAGAGCTCACTAGGGACGTTCAGAAGACTGCAGCTGGTGCCAGGGGCCCTGCTGGGGGAGGACCTGGCAGCTACAGAGGCACACATCTGACCATGACACTATTTTCCCCATGAAATCACTCTCCGCCTGGTTGTAAAAATGGAGGGGCAGAAGTGCATAAAACAGAAATCAGGCTAAGGGACATTCAGAATTCAGAAGACTAAGTGTGCTTTCTCCCTAAAGTTTGTGAGACCGAAGAGAACCATCAAGTTTAGATGGATGCAGTGTTATTTAATCAGAGGCTTTAAAACATCAGCTTAGGTTCAGAAAGTAAGCCTACAAACTACAATCCCAAAGAAAAAGCCACAGGAGGTCCTTAACTGAGAAGACCACTGTACTCTATTATTTTTAAGCTTACAGAGGTCCTAATTCTGGAAGAAAAGACTTTAAGGACACTTCTAGCCTTGAGATTTTGATTCTGCAATCAGATTTTAAGATGAGCAGCACCTTTAAATGACTCTTCTTCCATCCAGGCATGTGGTCTGGGATTCTGCCTAAACACATGCCTGCTGACCATTGGTAAGAAGCTCTGTGTGATGCCGTGATCTCTCGCCAAGATCTCTTGCTTCTCTCTACCTTTAACCGAACATAAGACAGAAACTGTCCTTTGTAGAAATACCTCAGAAGATAGGAAAGAAACCAATATGTGGAAGTTGGAGAAAGTTATTTCAATCAGGCAAACTTTCAAAAAATGAGAATGATTAAAGTTCTGTGTGATACAAGTGACTCTGGTTGAACTGCTTTCTCATCTCTGTACTTTCTGAAAACAAGTGGGCTTTTTATCTGCCAGTACTGACACTTCCTCCACTGGGACACTGCCACTTTTTAAAAACTTCAACTGAAATTTTGTTTTTCAACAACTAGTAAAACAACAACTGCCTTTTGTATGCTTTAACTATTTTCATATATTTTAATAACTTATTTATCATTGACAACAAAATTTGAAAGTAAATTCTAATATATTTGTGTTTATAATCTAAAAACATTTTAACTGTAAATATTTTAAAAGAGATCAGTTTTTTTTAATGAATATGTTGATTCAGTTTTTTTTAGTTTCCATTAAAAATTCTGTTTTTTTTTTCTCTCTCTTTTTTGCCATGAAGTTCTCTAACCAGCAAATTAGTATGTTATCAGGGAGAAAAAAGTTTATTGCCTGCTATGATTTTAGTTATTTCTAGAAACTTCTAAAAACATTGTATTTCTAAGTCTGAGACTCAGCATGTTTGGCTATTAAGGGGTGGGGAAAAAAAAAGTCACAAGAGGAGACCTACAACACAGTAGTCATCTGTAAATATTTGAAGAGCAATTCTACTGAGCACCAGAGAACAGAACTTGGATCAGTGCAATAAGTCTTTTCCCTAAGAAAGAAAAATCAAATTTTTTGCTATACTTAAAAAATGTAGTTGGAAGAAAATAAACGGAAAGTTGAAGCTGGAAAGGACACGAAAACTAGTTAAAACTAAACCAAAACCCTACTTTGTAACAGGTGGTCATTTTCACGTCTACATACCTTTGGTTACATTTGGAGTTACAGTAGTGTTTTTGATATCAGGAGTGGCAGTTGTTTGTTCTGTCTGTGCAGGAAATTCGTTCTTACTGCGAGGTTGTAGTGGTTGAGTAAATTTGGGGGCACGACCTTGAAAAGAGTTTTTAAAAAAATCTTTATTTTGTAATCTATACCAACTTAAGATAAAGTTATTTTATATTGTTTTTAACATGCTTATGGAAATTTATACCACATGTCCAGGGACTATCAAATCTCACATTAAAAGCAGGCATACCTTTGGCTATTTTTGGAGGGGCTGTAGTGTTTTTGAGGTCATTGCTGTTCCGAGGGGGTGGTGGTTGAGTAAGTTTTGGAGGACGACCTTGAAAAATGGTTTAGAAAATTTACATTTTGTTTTAAAAATAAATTATAAGTTTAAAATAGCAATGTTAAATGTCTTCAACATTGCCTGAAGTATTTAATTCTGCAGAATAATATTAAATTTCACAGATAAATCTATCAGAAGAATATCATACTCCTCATCATATATACAAATATTCAGCGATTTCTCAATTTTTAAATAATTAAATCACCTGAAAATAATCTTCTTAGCTTTTTTTTCTTTGAGTCAGGGTTTCACTCTGTCACCAAGGCTGGAATGCAATGGCACAATCACAGCACCCCACAGCCTCAACCTCCCGGGCTCAGGTGATCCTTCCACCTTAGCCTCCCAAGTAGTGGGGACTACAGGCACGTGACACCATGCCTGGCTAATGTTTTTATTTTTTGTAGAGACAATGTCTCATTATGTTGCCTAGGTTGGTCTCGAAATCCTTGGCTCAAGCAATCCTCCTGCCTTAGCCTCCCAATTTGGGGATAGCAGGCATGAGCTACTGCACCTGGTCAAAAATAATCTTTCTATGAAGGATAATACTGAAATAATAATATGAGAGGAGAGTGATGCTGGACTCTAAATTTATAGAGGATTCATCACAATCTGATATATTATTCAGTTCACTTAATAAATATTTATGAAGGGCTGACGATGTATTAGGCACTGTGATAGTTTTAGGGTTTGGGAGGCTGAGGAGAAAGGATTGTCTGTCTCTACAATAAGGAAATAAATAATTAGCTGGGCGTGGTGGCACATGCCTGTAGATCCAGCTACTTGGAAGAGTGAGGCGGAATGGTCGCCTGAGCCCAGCAACAGAGTGAGATTCCAACTCACAAAACAAAAAAAAAAAAAAGAAAAGAAAAAGAAAGAGAGAGAGTAAACAACATATTACAATATTATACAATGTTGACAGAAATTATTTCTTCTTTTAATTTACTGCTTTAATCTTCAGTGTTTACATTACACAAACATCACAGTACATGAGACTGTGATTAAAAATTATTAGGACTGAGGCTAACTTGGAAAACAATCTCCTTATAATATATTATGAATTATACTATTTCTCCTTCCACGTATAATTTTGGAAATCATGCTGATACATAACTTTTTAATAGAGCTATATGTTTTTAAAAGTTTCTTTAAGAAGATATTTAATGAGAGTTTATACACAAAAACACTCACATTATTATTAGTTGTTCGAGAGCAGCAAAACCATTTAAAATTAGGAATCAAGTGAAAATCATGTACCTTAAACACACTGTCTCTTTACCTTTAGGAATGAACTGACATCCAAGCAGCTCCATTTTCATGGCAATTTTCTGCTGCCATTGGGTAGGGTTCACTCTAATAAAACGTGCAATAATTGGTGGCAAAAAGTTATTACGCACATCCTGGTGATAATCTTTGTTTCCTTGAAATATCTTTAAAAAAACAACAAAAAAATCAGTACTTTAAATCAACAGACGTCAGGGCTAAATTGCTCCACTTAAACATGTTTTTGATTTTTGCTCCTGGGCCTTCAATGACATTGTCAATTATGACAGTAAGAATTTATTTCTAAGAAAATAAATGAATAGTAATTTGGAAAAACTACTAGGAAGCTGCACATTCTTTGTAAAAAATTTATAAGGAAAATATTTCATACAAAAATGATTTTAAGATGATTTAAGAATTTAACAAGAAAGCTAACTTGGTAATTTGGGAAAAGGGTTTCAAGTCCAGTGAAACCATTCATTGTGTTAATAAAGTAGTAACTCTAGCCCTGTGAAATTGCCAATTATTTAAATATATTGATTTTATTTTTAAAATAAAACAAATTGATCATGCAAGATCTTGAAGGGAATGCTTTGCTTGTGTACTTCTCATAATTTTTCTCTCAACAGACTGAAAGGGAAGATATAGTAATAAACATATAACAGATATATACCACCACCTACTGGATAAACTGTATAAAGACAGTTCCCATGTTATAATTCCACTTTTTATTCTTTGTTGCTGTTTGAACCAGAAAATTGACTTTGAAACACTGTTGTGTGCCAAATTTAATGATCGCAACTAAACAGCAACAAATGCATTACATAAATAATCTTTAGGTAAAAATATAATTTTAAGTGACTCTCATTCCCTCAACTACTTCAAGCAAATAATGATAGTATCTTACGCTGAAACAACCCTTAATTATTTAAATAAGGAATTTTCTTTTTTTTTTTTTGAGTTGGAGTCTCACTCTGTCACCCAGACTGGAGTGCAGTGGTCGTTCCCCGCCACTGCAGCCTCCACTTGCTGGGCTCCGGCGATCCTTCCGCCTCAGCCTTCCAAGTAGCTGGAACTACAGATGTGCACTACCATGTCTGGCTAATTTTTGATTTATTGTAGAGATGAGGTCTCGCCAAGTTGCCCAGGCGGGTCTCGAACCCAGGGCTCAGGCAATCCACTCACCTCTGCCTCCCAAAGTGCTAGGATTACAGGCTGAGCCACCGAACCCGGCATAGGAATTTTCATGTATTTAACTCAAATACCCTTCACAACAACCCTATGAAATAAGGCAGGGCATAGAAATCTGTGACCCAGAGAATATAAGTGGATTGCATAGCTAGTCAATGATAGGGCAGTGACTTGAATTTGGGTCTTCAGACTTAAAAGCAGGCTACAATAAGCTAAACAGGGATCTGTTTGTTCCCTTGGTCAAATCAATGAGACCATTTCTGAAGACCACTAATAAGTAGACACCTAAAATAAAAGTGATTTGCTTTTTGTCAGCTAAGGTGAGAGTAAATAAATGTTTACTTTCTCAATCAAGTTATTTCCAAACGGTGTGGCTGCTGCTTCTTAGCTGATTCATGTGGCATTAGACTATTAGCTTCTAAAGATGTGCCAATATCCCTCATTGTCCCCCCAAAATTTGTTTTGAAGGTACAATAATCTCCACATTAGTGAGCATCCATGATTTCCTCAGATACTACTCTGAAATGAAATAAAGGCCACTATTTTCAGTCTTAATATACAATTGGGACATGAATGATAACTCATTATTTTAAGATATAAAAATTATTGCTAAGATCTTACTCTAGATTACTGTCTCTATTTGATATTTTAAAAAAACTTAAAAAGATTTTATAAAAACCGAGTAAGAGAGATTTGCCATAGTCAACCTATGAGCATTTATTGAGAAACCCTGTATATATGGAGGGTTACAAGGTGTCATGAAGATAAAAAGGAAATGGAAAGTTCCCACCCCCAAGAAACTTCAGTTTTTTAGATATTATCACACATATTATGCTGTAATATTAGAAAGCAATATATTAAGAAAGCAAGTTGTATATATATCAATCCCATTTTGTGAAAACAAAACCAAATGCAGTCTGGTGCTCATGTACATGTGCAGGCTTAGAAGAGGTATAAAAGTGACTATACCGGTTACTCTTGAGTTGGGGTAGATGGACCTCATGTGAATGAGGAAAAGATTTATTTCATATAATTGAATGTGAGGACTCCCACCTCTGTCCATGACAGAGTAATGGGACAACACTTATCCTTCAGCCTTGCACATCTGAAAAACTGGTCAGAATATAAACAGCAGTGGTTCTCAAACACGGACAGCACATGGCAAGAATCACGGCGAGAAGGAGAACAACTAGGGCAAGTCCCGCTATGTCCCAGGACTGTCTGGAGAGCTCGCAGGCCACCATGCAGGGAGAGAGACCCTCTAACGGAGCCTAGTGGTTGTGGAAACAGAGCTCAGAGAGCTACAGAGACACACTTCTAGGATCTGTAAGGGGTATTCCCTTATATTTTCAGCTGCATATAAAGAAATGGCCTATTGCCAGAAAACAAACAAAAACAATGGAAGGAGCTAGTAGAACAATTCTCAGAGCTACACAGGTCTAGGAACACCTAAGATTGCCAACAGATAGAATAGAGAAACCTCAAAATACACAGAACGTTGGGTTGAGTACTTAGTATTGTCTTAGTGGTAGGGAAAAATGAGAGAACTAAAGGCTGCTCAGTCCTACCTAATAAAGCTTAAAAGCAAGCCTTGAAAAGATCAAATTGTTTCCAAGTAGCTTAACTGCATCTCAGGAATAAAAAAAGCTAAAAAATATTTAACAAAATAGTAATCAAAACCCAGCATCAAAAAATGTAAAGTTTACAATGCCCAGCATCCAATAAAAAATTACCAGACATGTAAAATATGATCTAACATATCAAGCAATATAAAATGACCCAGATATGATACATGATAAAATTAGCAGATAAGAAATTTTTAAGAAGTCATTTGTTCCATATGTTTTAGAGATAGAGAAAAGCATGAGCATGTAAAGGAGAGATGTGGAAGAAACTATAAAAACCCAGACTGAAAATCTAGAGGTAATAATACATTATTGGAGCTAAAAATACATTGGATAGAATTAATAGCAGATTAGACATTGCAGAATAATAGATTAGTAAACTTGAAAACAAAATAACAGAGATTTTCCAAACTAAAACACACAGAGAAAAACATTAAAAAAAAAAAAAGAATATCAGTTAATTGTGAGAGATCTTCAATGGTCATAATATTCAAGAAATTAGAATTGGGTAGGGGAAATATTTGAATAAAAAATGAACTACCACTTTGTAAATCTGATGCAAATTATAACATACATATCCAAAAAGTTCTAAGAACCTCAGCAGAAAAAACATGATGAAAACCACACAAAACTACACCACAATCAAACCACTTAAATCATAAAAAGAATACTTTAAAAGCAGTCACAGGAAAAAAGATATATTACATATTGAGGAACAAAGATAATAGCAGAATTCTTGTTAAAAACAATGTATGCCAGAAAATGGTAGACTAATGTATTCAAAGCATTGAAAGAAAGAAAAAAAAAGTCAACCCAGAATTCTATTTGCAGTGAAATTTTTTTAAAAAATGAAGACAAAAAAGAGTCTGTTTCAGAAATATAATTCAATGTTGTTATACGTTTTCACAATATAAGTATGGGTAATTCTCAAAATTTCAAAAATTTAACTATATTCTACAGGTATAATAAATATTATGTAAAGATTAGAAGTCAAGAGTAGTTTAGTTCAGGGGCATTAAGCAGATCGGTCTGGAGACAGTGCTGTTATCTGATTCAATGGTACTAGGCTCAGCAAAGATGAAGTTCAAGTGATGTCAAGTAGGAGAGAGAAGAATAACAGCAGAAGTTTAGATCCATATGAAAGATAATAGGGAGCCCCTGGGGGTTTTTGAACAGAGAAATGATAAAAGTAGTAATTGAAGAGATAATCACAAATAATACATATGACAGAAAGTTGAAAATATTTAATTAAAACCAAACCAAAATCATAGTTTCAGTTCTAGATGGGAGGCAACTATCTTCCTTGGACACAAGATTCCTCCACTTATAAAGATCCTTGTGATGAGTCATGGACCAGGAGCCTGGGCAAAAGGGATAAACTTCTGGACAAGATCTACCTCTGCCGACTCTCCACCCCATATCATTTTCTCTAGTTCATTCCAGTAGTTTCATTTTTTTTTTCTGCTCAACCAAAACTACCATTAGAAATTAAGGAAATTCTTTGGGTAGGAAAAAATATCCAGAAGTTTTCTAAGATGAATGTAGGTGAGATGATCTTGAAATGACCTTCCATGTCTATAATATCTTATGATTTAATGCACTTTTGTCTTCATCTTTTTTGTCTTTTTTAACCTCTTGTCTGCAAAGTAGAACTCTAGGAACAAAGGCGGTGAACCGACAAGAAAAGCTTTATGAAGATAAGAAATTACACGATCTTTTTTAGACTTTCTTAATAAAGTGTCTAAGTAACTCAGTTAAAAATGCAGTGACACAAGTCGGAAAAGTACTTACCCTTACAACCACCAAAAGGGACCTAGAACTGAAAATTTTCTAACCATAGTTAGAATAGGGCCAGTAAAACATACTACCTAAATTAACCAGCAGAGGGTAGCGTAAGACAAAATAATATTTAACTTCTACAACTCACACAGGGGAGCTTCTGTGACTTCTGGCAAAGGCCCATTAAAAAAAAAGTCTTTTAAAAAATAGCTTGGAAATCATTTTACCTTATCCTGCTCCACACTAGGCTCTCTGTACACAGTCCACTTGTGGCCATCGTCACTGTACAGGACTCTGTAGGCAGACACATAGTAATTGTGCTCCACCATAGTGGACCCAGTGGTTACGATGCCTGGGGACCAAGGAGTTCTTTCATTAGTACACACAACTGGTTCCCAGCGTTTGCTAAGCATCAAAACATCAACATCTGAGATGCACTGTTCAAACATTTCTGCTACAGCTCATTTCCATTTTAAGTGCAAGTTTTCATCATAATAGTTACTAAATCCCTGGCTTTGCTCCCTTGTAGAGACAGGAATGATGGACATATGTAAGGAAAGAGCTCTTCTATTTTGGGAGCTTGTGTTCATATTATTGTAAAATATATTTCAACTACTGAGTATGAATGACTTCCTGGGAGTGATGAGATTAAAGTTGTTTACTGGCATTATTTATAGTACCGAAGCAAATCTTTTAACAAAATTATCTAAGCCAATCCCAACCCATTTTTCTGACCATTTGCTAATTTTCCCTAAATGAATGTTCAGCACATGTGGAATATTAATTATTTACAGCAATTAAAATGAACTTCTTGAATATAAATTTTTCTTAATGACCACGAGATGGTTATTTCAGTTGACTCAAGATCACTTTACTGAAACATTACTTTAAAAAAAGAGTCTTATTACAATGAAACATAAAAGCAATTACAAATTAAATACCAACTCCCCTTCTCTGCCATGTTTCATAAAACTATCTCCAGTAACAGTAACGCCAGTGAAAAAAACTTAAAACTATATAATTGAATTTTTGGTGACCAAATTTTCCCTGAAAAATCGTAGATGGTATCAGTTTTTCAAATAAAGCATTATAAATTACTCTAGAAAACTATATCTTGTAACCTGTTATCTTCTTTTCCTTATTCAGGTCTATCTGTAACCACTGATAATCGTCAGTGGCAAAAGCTGCCCAAGGAGGGCCAGGTTTCTTCAGCCGGGCTTTTTCGGGTTTCCAGCTATTTTCCCGCCCCAAGTGGTCCGTCCACTCCAGCACAGATGATGCTGTTATCTGAGGATCGGCAATCACACCAGACTCCATGCCTAGTGTTCCATAACAACCTGAAATAAAGAAGAGAGTAAATCTGGCTTCCAGATATAAATTCAAAATCCATATACACCTGGTCACTGCAAACTTTTATTACACCTTTAATTATCATACACTCTGCAAATAATATACTGTAATAGAGAGATTTCAAAACTAGGCAAGTGTTTCTTGGGCATATGTCTTCATGTATATCATTAGGAAACCTACAAACATACTCATTCACAAGCAGTAACTTAGCTTAATAGAGATATATTACCCTTTCCCTGGGACAGTCTCCTCAGCTAAATGGGTAACTCACTCCTCTGTCTCCTTCAGAGTTTTGTCCACACCATGTCTCTATGAGGCCTTCCCTGCCCCTACTTAAAACTGCAAACCAGTCCTCCTGCATTTCCTGTCCTCCCACTTTGCCTGATTTTTATATGCCTTTTATCAGGTTGTAAACAATCTTATAAGCAATAACATATGTATGCATTGCTACCAGAATGTAAGCTCCAAGAAGTCAGTTTGCTCATTTTACTCATTGCTGTATTACAGCCCCAGAGCCACACCTGGCAAATAAAGAAGGCACTCAGTAAATATTTTCTCTTGAATGAATTACTTTTCAATTTTAAAAGTCATCTTTCCTAAGGAATCTTGCTTGCTTACATGATTATTTCCCTATTAATATATGAGAAGGAACCTCCAAAACACAAAATATTTATTAAAAACCATGTATTTATTCTTATATGTTTAAACTTCATTCACCTTCCGTGCACCTCTGTCTGATGCACTTCAAAGATGCACTACAGAGAATGAGGCTCAACTTTTTTCCTATTGCTCAAAACAGGTTTTTGAGCTTGTCAAATTTGATGCCTTTTAGTGCTTCTATCATTTTTTGTTTCACCTCTTCCAAATCTGCAAAATGTTTCCTTTTAAAGATTTTTTCATCTGAGGAAACAATAAAAAGTCACTTGGGGCAAGATTGGGTAAATAGGGAGGGTGGGACACGGGGGTAATGCTGTTTTTGGTCAAAAACTGCTGAGCTTTCAGTGTGGTGTGGATTGGTGTACTCACAAATCATCCATCATGAAATGAGCAAACATGTTGAAAGAATCTCAAAAAAAAAATTCATTGTAACTGAAAGCAGTCTCTTAAAACAGCACTAGCTGGTACACTGATGTCAATGGACCCCTAAAACACCTCTCCTAGCAGAGGACGTCTGTACTACAATGGGGCCTCCCTCCAGGAGATAATTTTTTGTTTGCTTCCCTCTCATAAAACCTCCAATTTATTCTTTATATTACTAGGTACCTACCTTACCTCATAGTGTTATATGGTAGCTAAATGAGAAAGCGCAAAACACAATGCGGCCAGTGTTCAAAAAATATTAGCTATTACATAAATAACAAAAAGTTACAAGGTCAATAAAAGGCTTACCACTTGTCTTAAATGTAAAAAGACTTGTAGATAAAAGTCCCCTGAAAGAGAGAGAGGTTTTGTTGGGGATAATTATGTAATACATAACTTCCCCACATTTACCTTAAAGAAACTTTTTCTTCTGATTGGTTTCCCCACCCCACTGTTGAAATAATTAAGATTTCATGGCTAAAAATTAGACAACTAATACTGTCCCTAGGGAAAAAAGTCTCATTTTTGAACAGGACATCTTCTGAGTCAGCATAAACAACTTTCTCTATAAGTATCTAGGACCCAGTTCCATACATGATTGTACAAAGTGTCCATGCCACCTTTACTATGTACTTATTTTTATAATTTATGTACTCATTGTTTACTGTTAATCTCTCACTAGTCTATTTCATGAAATAAATGGATTCTTAGCACTTTTTCTGTGGCAACTGCTTTTGGTAAAAATACACCCTCCCAATTCTCAGAGAATGAGGCTCACGTTTTTTGAGGTAAGCAGAAGAAAAGCTGGCTACTAATTGAGACATTGCATTTTTAGAGGAAATCACCACCCCTGAGAGTAAGTTTAGTACTGGAATGCAGCATTACATTTGGATTTCAGAGTAATGGGAAGAACGGGCGAGGTGATGAGGATGGAGGGTTTAGAAATGGAAAGTGCACCCAGTGCAGGTCAAAGGACGCAAGGACCTTGAAGAAACACAATCGGCAGTGTCTACTCCTGCCTTAAGTACAATGTTCAAACTGTCATGAGAGGATGCACCCTATCACTGTTTTCTTAAAGGCATGAGACAATTCACATACACTGAATCTTTCTAAAGTCAGGACAGGGAAAGGAATTAAAGGATCTGGATAAAGTTGACTAGAAGGAACCAAAAGAAGAAAAGGTAGTTGAGTCCACTCCAGGTATGAGCAAATAACAGCTCATGCATGGCCTGTCTTGCTGACCAGTGAGCTAAGTATGGGTTTTACAGGGTTAGAGAGCTAAAAATAAAACAACAAAGAAGAATAAGCAATAGAGACACATGGCCCGTAAGGCCTAAAATATTTATTAGCTGGATCCTAATAGAACAGGCTTGCTGACCCCAGCTCTAGACCCTCCTGGGTGTGGATCACGCTCCGTCTTCTGGGTGAAAAATGGCTGAGAATGTCTAGAGAAGCTGCTCTCAATTAGGCTCAGTATTGTCTGCAGAACTGAGCAAATTTAAGAGGCAGGCTTCCTAAAACCAGGTTGTTAATACTGCATTTCTATGTAATGCGTCAATCCCTGCTCTTGTGGCTTTCTCAGTTTTGTACAACAGAATATTGCAAATACCATGAAAATATATCCTTAAAATATTCTCTTGGAATGAGAGATTCATAATAATACTTATGACACATTTTATGTCAAATATTAATTTATATTCAAAGTATTTCAACTAACCCCAATCCTTCCTGGGTCACCTGGGCTATAAGGAGCACAGTGTTATGACTTCTGATGTTTAAAATAAAATAAGGACCTGGCAACAAAACTTCCAGACTCTTACTTCAGACTTAGAAAGGAAGAAAGTAACAAATCACCCTTCCAAACGACTACCTTTTTGAAGTAGAACAAGCTAAGGTTATATAACGCTGTCTGTACTCTTCAAAATACTCAGACATCAAGGACACACAAATGTCAATGTTTATTACCTAAATGTTTTTTTTGTGAACACCATTAACAGTGATATTGCTGAAATCTAGTCAGTCTCTAGCCCACCCCTACCTAGCATGTTTATTATAAGTAGCATATGTATTGCAAAACAGCAAATATACTTACACCATAGATGTAACGTTGTTAGCCAAAGAACTTTCATAGTACGGAATACCTTTACTAATGACAACACTGATTTGGCCACCCAAAATGTTTGACACGACTCCTGCATGCACACCAGCCATGCACAACGGTGATGACTAAAGGAAAGGGAAAATAAATTTTAGTTTTTAATTTGTTCCTGGTAATTCATAAGCAGGACACACTTCTACTTCCTAAAGAAATCAGTTGATCTGGGCAGCTTTCTCATAAACATAGATTACTAGTACTCTCACACAACAAATTTTTTAGCAGAAAGAATATAACACTACAATTACTAAAAAATGAGAAGCTAAATATATATAATAAACACATATCTAACTATTCTGGAGTCCTAAAAAGATAAAGTTATATCACAACTTTAAAATAAATCTATATCCAACTTACATCTCTATACCCATGAGGAATTGTTCCAGATATTTCAGCAAAAGGAAGCAGACAACCAGCTGGGCAGTACTTACTGAGAAATAAAACAAGCAACAAGTTATATAATGCTGTTCTTTCTGTAAGGAAAAAATATCCCCCACCAAAATATCACACACACATTTTTCAGTTCAACGTAAATATAATCTCATCACCCTGAAAGAACGATCACTTCCACAAAGCCCTTTCAGGCTTTCTTTCATACATACATATATAACATGTCTTCACCCACATATTTACAAAAATGTTCTCATATTCTGCATATTGCTTTGATTATTTTACTTCATAATGAATGGCTGACATGTTTCTACTATAAGACCTATTCATCATGTTTAATAGCTACACGATATTCTACTCCGTGAGCAGCCATAATATATTTTACCAACCCTCCATGGATCAAATTTAAGTTGCATTATAAAAGAGGTTCATTCATTTATTTATTCACTTACTCACCCACCCAATACATATATATAAATGTCTACTGTGTTGTTTGTTGAGTGTTGGGCTGTGCTAGGTACTGGATTTACAAAGGTCAACCAAACAAATGTGGCCCCTGTCCTCACTGAGTTTACAGTCCAGTGGTGGAAGGAGACATTAAACAAATACTTACACAAACAGATTTTGATTCTGCTATGAAGAATCAAATATTTGAAATAACTGGGAAAATCTAACATAATAAAAGTAGGACAAGTATTCAGTAAACTCCCTGAATTGCCAGGTAGCATCCTAAGTGTTTCTGGTAAACAACACAAAAGCCCTAGGTGGAAGGTGCTATTACTATCCTCATTTTATAGACAGGGAAACTGAGGAACTGACCAGTTCACAAGGCTGGTAGGTGGCTTTTGGGCTCCAGAGTCACTGCTCTTATGCAGGTCTCTGTCCATCCCAGTCAGGAACAGAGCTCTGAGGAAGTGAGGCCTCAGCAGTGAGCTAAGAAAGGGATGTCACTGGAATGAGTGGTGGGCAACTCACACCAGTCAGAAGAGCCAGCCTGAGGATGGCCTGCAGGTGTCTGAAGTGAGAACGGCAGTGCAAGGAGACTCAGTGAGCAAAGGTAAGGTTAACTGGAGAAAAGGCTGGAGAGGCAGGCAGGGGCAGGCCATACAGGAGCCTTGTGAGCTATGGCAAGGAATCTGGAACATACTTCTAAGTAAAAACAAGAAGCCAGCAAAGATTTTGACGGCTTACACAAATAATCTGATCAACCCTTTTTAAAAAGATTGTTCTGGCTCCTGGGAAGACAAAAGGTTGTCAGGAATCATGAGCGGAAGGTGAACACCGTTAGGCAAATAGTGCCATTGCCCCAGACAGGCATGACCGGAGCTTGGATTTGGGAAGATGACAGAGCTGGAGAGTGAAGCAAGGGCAGCTGACTCTCTGGTGGGGCCATGGACCACACACTGAGGCCAGGGTCCCCCTCAGATGCTGAAGAGGGCACCCTTCTCACACAGACAGAACCATTCTTGAAGACAAAATTAAGGTTCTAAGGGGAGGGGTAGAAGGTTGGGAGGAGGTTAGTGAGATGGGTCTTGAAAGATGAGAACGATCTTGCCAAGCAGAAGGGAGTCAAGCAATTCCTGGTAAAGTTCTGAGAGCTCAGAGCAGTGTGAATAGTCCAGAGTTGTTTCAACATGGAGAAAATAAGATAAGACTGGAAAAATGGCCAGGATACTTGTGAAGGACCCTGAAGACCAGGCTAAGACATCTGGCCACCTTATTAACCATAAATAAGAGTTTCTCAAGATTTTAAAGTAGGGAAATGATCAGATATGTGTTTTGGAAAACAACTTGGCAGTACTGTTAATGGAAGAAGAAAGTCAGCAGATAGCAGAAATCTGAACTCAAGTAGAAGTTAACCCTAATCTAGGCAAGAGACAAAGACATAAAGCAGAGAAACAGAAGTAGAAACGCTACTTAGGTAAGAACACTGAGGAATGCCGTAACAACCAGAACCACTCTTATCTTTTTTTGAAAAAATAGCTCTTCTATTTTTGTCAGCTATTTTGCCACATCTTGAAGAGCAACTAGTTCTACTTTTAAAGCATATTAAAACTACATTTTCATTCTGCAGAAGCCCTAAATGCTACAATAAAACAACATTTAAATATGGTAACTAAATAAGCTCTAATTTATTGGAGTCTTGAAACAGCAATTATGTGTCACAAAATATGTGATAAGCTTAAGTGTACACAGAATGAGTATGAAGTAGATGAAGAGTAACATTAAGGAAAAAAAGTCACAAATTTGGTCATACCTGAACTCAGGTTCCAAAAAATTAGATGCAGTGTCCAAACAAGTAATTAGATCTAGAAAAACAAAAACGAAAAACTGATTCAATTAATACACAGATTTACTCTTGCTGAAACACCAAGTGTCTCAGAATCATACTGCTCTAATTTTCAAATCTCAACAGCACTGTTGAGCTGGTACAAAAAACAGTAAATTTTTGCTAATCACAATTTCCTTCTGACTTTAAGCTTCTTGATTTTTGGAGCTATGTCTCCTCAGTACTGTTTACTATCACATTACCTCACGAAGTTGCATATATAGAACACAAATTAGTAAGGCTTATAGGCTTAAAGTAGCTTATATAAAATATAGCTCCCCAAACACAAGGAAAAAAGATTTCTTGGTTATCCTATAACTAACAAGAATCCTTTATTGTTATACCAAAGGAAAATGATGACCAGAAAATTGAGTCAACTTTGTAACTCAAAATCAGGTCCACAGACAGGACCAGTGGCATCAGTACCTTCCAGGAACTTGGTGGAAATTCACATTACTGAATCCCATCCAACTTATAGGATCTCTGGAGGTGGGACCTAGGAATCTGTTTAAACAAGTCCTCCAGGTAATTTATGAAGCACACTGAAGGTGGAGAAGCATTGCTCTACAGAAAACAAAACTTTAAAAATTTAACGTTTTCTATCTAGAAATCAATACTGTCTGAAGAAAAGGGAATCTGCCTTTCATGAAAACCTAGGTCACAGGCTCAGTAAAAAGTGACTTTTGTTTATAATTTGAATGGCTTCTTTCTGCTCTCAGGATAGAGAACAAATCCTTCATCGCAGTCAACAGGGTCTCAAAGTGCCAGACCCACCTTAATCCTTGTCCACTCCAGCCTTCCTTTGGTTTCCCTGGCACAGGGGCTCTCTCAACCTGTAAGGCTTTCCCACCACCCTTGACCCTGGTTGAGTCCTAAGAGCTAAGCTTAACTGCCACTTTCTTACAGAAGCTGTCTCTGCCCCTCTCAAGGCAAACCCCTTTAGCACATCGTACGCATTTTTATTGCCTACTGTGTTTTGTCGGTTTGTTTTAAAGAACAGATGACTATTATGTGTTCTCAAAGCACAAATTGTCATGTAAGACTGATTTGTTGGTGTAATTATAGAGTTATAAACAACATCACTCTACAGTGATGAGTCCTAGGACAGAGACTGAGGCCGCTTGTATTGCCAGCAGCAATATGTATTGCCAGCAACAATATAGAATATAAGAGGTTTCAAGGAACATTTATTTCATCAATGGATGAATAAAAGTTTCTGATTGCTAGCGTGTTTGGCTAAGTCCAGTCATTTACTAACCATAGAGAGGAAAACCTAGAAGACCTGAAGGCAATCACAGAAGTAAGTGATTTTACACATAAGTGCCTGGCTAAAGAACATGTTCAGGGTGGCCAGTAAATTGATGAAGGTAGCACTTAGCATACTTCCCAGCACACTGGCAGTATGTATGTATCTGTGAAATGAATGCCTACCCCAGCAAGCACAGAATTGAACACTCTACTGTATAATTCTGAAGAAATTTTGTGTATACTATCCAACTAAAATGTGTCTTGAAGGAACTAGAGAATAACAATTGTGTTATACCAATAGGAAAGTGGTATTTGTAGAGCAATTATATGGATTAATATCTACACACCATAGGCATTTGAATCATTATTAAGTGAAATCTATGTTTTAGAAGTTTAAGAGTTTTCATGCCTGAAAAGCAGTTTACTACTACCTAGTTGACCAACTGGGATAAGCAGACAAATAAACTTATCCATAATCTAGCTATTCCTGTTAATCTTTGCACAGTGTCAACGAGAATCTATTTTCCACTTTCCTGCTCTACCAAAAGAACTTCCCACTTCTAAGATTAGAAGTTGAACTTCTAAAGAGTAATAGCCTGAGATGAAAAGGTACTGTATGGTCCAACATGGCATTCAAGCCACAGAAGACTGCCAGCTGGCTGCATTACCTACAGGCCACGTGCCAGGAAACTGGTCAACTATGGATATATTTGATCAGAACAGGGCTTTGGTTGTGAGTTCACGCAGTGCTGACACTCCACATTATGCCATGCAAATGTGCAACCTACTGACCTTGCTCTCAAATTCCACGGGGCTCAAAAGAGCTCTCTAGGAGAAAAATAAGGACTCAAAATGGACAGCTACAAGGAGTGCCAAGAAGACTGAAGACAAAGAAAGCAAGCCATGAGTACACACTTTGGTGCTTACAACTCCACAAAAGCAAAGAAAACAACATCAAATTAAGGAAGGAATTAAGAAGCATTAAAATGTGTCTTTCTTGAAAGCTTTTCCCAAGTGAACAGCCTTCCAGAAAACTGTCATCACTACAGTGCTTCCAGTTAATAAGAACATAGCCTAGAAAGATGAACACAGCTCAGAAGAAACTATCTTGTCTCAGAGACTTCTGATGGAAGTGTATAAGGCATTATCATAACCCACAGAACTGAACTGATAACCTAGAAATAAACCCTCAAATTTACAGTCAACTGATTTTTGATAAGTGTTAAGACAATTCAATGGAAAAAATCGTCTTTTTAAAAAAATGACACTGAGACAACTGGATATCCATATGCAAATAAATGAAACTGCATACATACCTGATACAAAATTAACTTAAAGTGGATCTAAATTGAAGAGCTAAAACTCTAAAGCCTTTAGGAAAAATATATATGAGTGAATCACAATCTTGGATTAAGCAGCAGTTTCTTAGATCTCACACCAAAATCACAGGCAACCAAATAAAAATTGGTTAACTGAAGTTTACTAAAATTAAAAACTCGTGATTCACAGGACATCATCAATGACCACTTGTATACCCAATCTTGAATTGTACCCCACACCTATAAAATAAAATAAAATTCAAAAAATGTAAAAGAAAAGAGAAAAAGCCCACAGAATAGGAGAAAATATTTGCATATCATATCAGGAATACATAAAGAAAATTATGACATGGAATTAAAATGACAAATTAATTCAAACATGGAGAAAGGATCTGAACCAACATTTCTCCTAAGAAGAGATACAAATGACTAACAAATATATGAACAGATGCTCAATATCATTAGCCATCAGGGAAATGTAAATCAAAGTCCCACAGAGATACCACCATACACCCACTAGAATGGTAAGACTAGAAAAGACAGATAGTAACAAGCACTGGCAAAGATATGGAGAAACTGGAACCTAATGCACTGCTAGTGGAATTATAAAATAGCGCAACTGTTTTGGAAAATGGTTTGGCAGTTCTTTAAAAAGTTATCACTCTATGAAAAAGGATACCTGCACATGTATGTTTATTGCAGCATTTTTCACAATAGCAAAAACATGGAACCAGCCATGCTGCCCATGGAAAGAGAAATGAATTTTAAAAATGTAGTACATATACATGATGGAATATTACACAACCATAAAGAAGGACAAAATTGTGAACTTCACAGGAACTTGGATGGACTTAGAGTCTATAATACTGAGTGATCTATCACAGAAAAAGAGAACTGAATATCACATGTTCTTGCTCATAAGTGGACCTTAACAATTATTGTAATACTATAAGAAAAGGATTGGCAGTACTGGTGGGAAACTGCCAGCAGGGGTGGGACTGGCAGTAGTGGAAATCTCTGGGGCGGGGGGCATTCCTCATCAACTAGGGCACCTGCATAATGAACATTTGTATACCTAACCCTGAACTGTACCCCACATCTTTAAAATTAAAAAATTAAAAATATAAAACCTCAAACTATAAGAATCTTAGAAAATACAGGACACACCCTTATGGAGATTGGAATTGGCAGCCAATTCCTGATCAAAACCTTAAGTGCCTCTACCATAGGAGGTAAGATAGGCAAGGCGGGACCTCATCAAACTGACGAGCTTCTGCAAAGCAAAAGATGCCAAAAGGAAAAAAAAGTCCCATTAAAAAGCGGGCAAAAGAGCCAGGCTTGGTGGCTCAGCCTGTAATCCCGTGCCTTTGGGAGGCTGAGGTGAGTGGATTGCCTGAGCCCGAGGGTTGGAGACCTGCCTGGGCAGTGCGACCTCATCTCTACAATAAATCAAAAAATCAGCCGGGCATGGTAGTGCATGCCTGTAATTCCGGCTACTTGGAAAGTTGAGGCGGAAGGATCGCCGGAGCCCAGCAGGTCGAGGCTGCGGTGGCCGGGAGTGGCCACTGCACTCCAGTCTGGGTGACAGAGTGAGACTCCAACTCAAAAAAAAAAAAAAAAAAAAAAGCGGGCAAAAGACATGAATAGACACTTCTCAAAAGAAGATATATGGGCAGCCAACAGACACATGAAAAAGTGCTCAATCTTACTAATTATTAGAGAAATGCTAATCAAAACCACATTGAGATACCACCTAATCCCAGTAAGAATGGTCATCATTAATAAAACAAACAACAACAGATGCTGGCAAGGATACGGAGAAAAAGGAATGCTTCTACACTGCTGGTGGGAATTCACACTAGTGCAACCTCTTTGGAAGACAGTGTGGTGATTTCTGAAAGTACTAGAAATTGACCTTCCATATGACCCAGCAATCCCCCTATTGGGAATATACCCAGAGGAACGCAAATCATTCTATAAAAAAGATACCTGTACACACGTTTGTTGCAGCTCTATTCACAAGAGCAAAAACATGGAACCAATCATGCTGCCCATAGAAGCTGGACTGGATAAAAAAAAAATGTGGTACATATACATAATGAAATATTACGCAGCTATAAAGAAGAATAAACAGAGTTGATCATACTCAGCGATCTATCACAGAAACAAAGAACAGAGTACCATATGTTCTCACTCATAAGTGGACCTTGAACAATTATCATAACACA